>NC_088408.1:21979301-22101801 GCF_034236695.1 Oncorhynchus nerka
ATAACTACGTAACTGTCCCCCATAGAAGCCACCCAGCCTTTCTTTTTCTAATAGCAGGCCTACAGTACTGATGGGAGTGGATTGTGGGTGCTCGAGGCCTACAGTACTGATGGGAGTGGATTGTGGGTGCTCGAGGCCTATAGTACTGATGGGAGTGCATTGTGGGTGCTCGAGGCCTACAGTACTGATAGGAGTGGATTGTGGGTGCTCGAGGCCTACAGTACTGATAGGAGTGCATTGTGGGTGCTCGAGGCCTACAGTACTGATGGGAGTGGATTGTGGGTGCTCGAGGCCTACAGTACTGATAGGAGTGCATTGTGGGTGCTCGAGGCCTACAGTACTGATGGGAGTGCATTGTGGGTGCTCGAGGCCTACAGTACTGATGGGAGTGGATTGTGGGTGCTCGAGGCCTACAGTACTGATAGGAGTGCATTGTGGGTGCTCGAGGCCTACAGTACTGATGGGAGTGCATTGTGGGTGCTCGAGGCCTACAGTACTGATAGGAGTGGATTGTGGGTGCTCGAGGCCTACAGTACTGATAGGAGTGGATTGTGGGTGCTCGAGGCCTACAGTACTGATAGGAGTGCATTGTGGGTGCTCGAGGCCTACAGTACTGATGGAAGTGGATTGTGGGTGCTCGAGGCCTACAGTACTGATGGGAGTGGATTGTGGGTGCTCGAGGCCTACAGTACTGATAGGAGTGGATTGTGGGTGCTCGAGGCCTACAGTACTGATGGGAGTGCATTGTGGGTGCTCGAGGCCTACAGTACTGATAGGAGTGGATTGTGGGTGCTCGAGGCCTACAGTACTGCTGGGAGTGGATTGTGGGTGCTCGAGGCCTACAGTACTGATAGGAGTGGATTGTGGGTGCTCGAGGCCTACAGTACTGATGGGAGTGGATTGTGGGTGCTCGAGGCCTACAGTACTGATGGGAGTGGATTGTGGGTACTCGAGGCCTACAGTACTGATGGGAGTGGATTGTGGGTGCTCGAGGCCTACAGTACTGATGGGAGTGAGGATTGCTGGTGCGTTATGCCAAGACATTAGGTTTATGAGCTGGGTGCTACTCAGAAAGAGACTGGCCATAGATAGGGCAGTTCAGGCAAATGCCCACTGGGCTGGTCCACCTTTAGGCCAGTGGGCTGAGCTCATGGGAGAAATATATTTTGGTTGAAAAAAAAGAGAAAATGACATGTGCCAGAAGAAAACAAATGGGCCAGTGTTTCAGAAATGCCCAGGACGATTTCTGGTCCTAGTCCATCCTTACTGCTACTAAATGTTTGAAATGAAATCGGGAAAGCCTGCTGGAGCTGTTGAGTTGTCAGATCCTCCACTGTAGTGTTCAGTGATCTCGCTCTGCACTGTCTGTGTCTACGTCTGTGGGATGGACACCAGCAGCTATGCTGTGCTTGTGTCCGGCCACATAGAGCACTGCGCATTCCTAGTGCCCTGAGCCGGATTAAGCATTGTACAAAGATGGGCCGAGGGAAATATGTCTCTGAAGAGGCCAAAGTCGGTGTCGTGAACCTGTAGTATATCTACCGACACCTTGTGGTCGTTGGTTGCAACTTACATACCAAATCTAATCAAATCAAATTTTATTTGTCACATACACATGGTTAGCAGATGTTAATGCGAGTGTAGCGAAATGCTTGTGCTTCTAGTTCCGACAATGCAGTAATAACCAACAAGTAATCTAACTAACAATTCCAAAACTACTGTCTTATACACAGTGTAAGGGGATAAAGAATATGTACATAAGGATATATGAATGAGTGATGGTACAGAGCAGCATAGGCAAGATACAGTAGATGGTATCGAGTACAGTATATACATATGAGATGAGTATGTAAACAAAGTGGCATAGTTAAAGTGGCTAGTG
The DNA here is from genome assembly GCF_034236695.1 of Oncorhynchus nerka. Lineage (NCBI taxonomy): Eukaryota > Metazoa > Chordata > Actinopteri > Salmoniformes > Salmonidae > Oncorhynchus > Oncorhynchus nerka. The sequence continues at coordinate 21,981,184 of NC_088408.1, forward strand.
ATACATGTATTACATAAGGATGCAGTCGATGATATAGGGTACAGTATATACGTATGCATATGAGATGAATAATGTAGGGTAAGTAACATTATATAAGGTAGCATTGTTTAAAGTGGCTAGTGATTTACATCATTTCCCTTCAATTCCCATTATTAAAGTGGCTGGAGTTGAGTCAGTGTCAGTGTGTTGGCAGCAGCCACTCAAATGTTAGTGGTGGCTGTTTAACAGTCTGATGGCCTTGAGATAGAAGCTGTTTTTCAGTCTCTCGGTCCCAGCTTTGATGCACCTGTACTGACCTCGCCTTCTGGATGATAGCGGGGTGAACAGTCAGTGGCTCGGGTGGTTGATGTCCTTGATGATCTTTATGGCCTTCCTGTAACATCGGGTGGTGTAGGTGTCCTGGAGGGCAGGTAGTTTGCCCCCGGTGATGCGTTGTGCAGACCTCACTACCCTCTGGAGAGCCTTACGGTTGAGGGCGGAGCAGTTGCCGTACCAGGCGGTGATACAGCCCGCCAGGATGCTCTCGATTGTGCATCTGTAGAAGTTTGTGAGTGCTTTTGGTGACAAGCCGAATTTCTTCAGCCTCCTGAGGTTGAAGAGGCGCTGCTGCGCCTTCTTCACGATGCTGTCTGTGTGAGTGGACCAGTTCAGTTTGTCTGTGATGTGTATGCCGAGGAACTTAAAACTTGCTACCCTCTCCACTACTGTTCCATCGATGTGGATAGGGGGGTGTTCCCTCTGCTGTTTCCTGAAGTCCACAATCATCTCCTTAGTTTTGTTGACGTTGAGTGTGAGGTTATTTTCCTGACACCACACTCCGAGGGCCCTCACCTCCTCCTTGTAGGCCATCTCGTCGTTGTTGGTAATCAAGCCTACCACTGTTGTGTCGTCCGCAAACTTGATGATTGAGTTGGAGGCGTGCGTGGCCACGCAGTCGTGGGTGAACAGGGAGTACAGGAGAGGGCTCAGAACGCACCCTTGTGGGGCCCCAGTGTTGAGGATCAGCGGGGAGGAGATGTTGCCTACCCTCACCACCTGGGGGCGGCCCGTCAGGAAGTCCAGTACCCAGTTGCACAGGGCGGGGTCGAGACCCAGGGTCTCGAGCTTGATGACGAGCTTGGAGGGTACTATGGTGTTGAATGCCGAGCTGTAGTCGATGAACAGCATTCTCACATAGGTATTCCTCTTGTCCAGATGGGTTAGGGCAGTGTGCAGTGTGGTTGAGATTGCATCGTCTGTGGACCTATTTGGGCGGTAAGCAAATTGGAGTGGGTCAAGGTAGGGTGGAGGTGATATGGTCCTTGACTAGTCTCTCAAAGCACTTCATGATGACGGAAGTGAGTGCTACGGGCGGTAGTCATTTAGCTCAGTTACCTTAGCTTTCTTGGGAACAGGAACAATGGTGGCCCTCTTGAAGCATGTGGGAACAGCAGACTGGTATAGGGATTGATTGAATATGTCCGTAAACACACCGGCCAGCTGGTCTGCGCATGCTCTGAGGGCGCGGCTGGGGATGCCGTCTGGGCCTGCAGCCTTGCGAGGGTTAACACGTTTAAATGTCTTACTCACCTCGGCTGCAGTGAAGGAGAGACTGCATGTTTTCGTTGCAGGCCGTGTCAGTGGCACTGTATTGTCCTCAAAGCGGGCAAAAAAGTTATTTAGTCTGCCTAGGAGCAAGACATCCTGGTCCGTGACTGGGCTGGGTTTCTTCTTGTAGTCCGTGATTGACTGTAGACCCTGCCACATGCCTCGTGTCTGAGCCTTCCGAAAGCCATGATGACACACAAGTGGCCATCTGATTGTTAGTTTTGCATTCAACTTTCAAAGCAACATATGGCAGAATCACAATAAAGAACACGCCAAAGATTTTTTTCACAAAGGACTTAAACTTTATAAATAGTCTTTCAATGGAACATTAAATCAGCAGGGATTCTAGAATTCTTACCAAAAACCCAAGAGATTTTCAGAGAGCATGACAAAGTGACAGTTATCTGATACACACATCCTTTATCTACTCCAAAAATATCTAGACTTTTAGATCCCTCATTGTTAAATATATCAAAATATATGCTGACACTTAGCAGTAATACAGAAGACCACAAAAAGCAGAGTTTCAGGCATTGGTCGGGTGATTAGTTTCGATTGGTGCAGAGATAAAAACACCTCCTGGGTAAGTGAGAAGTGGAATGATGGAGATCAGAGGTCAGGAACATTTGACCCATGTTACCATGGAAACCATAGGTACACATGACATATCATGACCATGTCCCAATAGCCCAAACATAATATACCATCTCCTTTCCTCACTTCTCTTGCCATAGGACTTTAAATGTTTGACAGTTAAATATCACACAACACCTATACTATATCATTCCCCCCTCCTCAGTGACATAAATGAAAGGAGATGAGGAAAGTAAATGTTAAAAGAGCTTTGGGACATAGCCAGGGTGTTCTATTCTAAAGTTGTCAGTGGGACACCCAATTTCCGTTCATGTAGTGCCCTCTACGGGCTCAATGCTGTAAATACATGTCTGGGAGTAAAGCCATGGTGGGTCTGTCTGTGTGCTGATGGTGCAGAACAGCTGATCAGGTCAAGAGTGTATCTTCAACTCTCTCATGTGAATCTACCCATGAAACAATATGACTAAGTCAAAATCCAAAATGACAATTTACCACGTCACAAAAAATATCAGCAGCAAAACCCCACTAGACAGAACACCGCAGAAAGATAAAGTTTATCGTCCTATAGCCAGGCCGTCTCAGGTGTAGAGTGACTCTGTCCTCTAATTGGATAGATCGATGAGGGGAGGGCTCAGGTGACACCCATTACCATGGCAACCTCCCAGACGTCAAACCCTAAGGTCAGACATGTAGACACTTCACTCCCTAAACCACAGATCTAGGATTAGCTTAGTTTCACCCTCCAACCACAATTCTAACCTTAACAAACAGGGGGATGAGGACATATCTGATCCTGGATCAGTGGTTAGAGTGTAACGTCTACCTCCCCTAACTTTGTGTCAGAATGTGCTTTGGTCTTCTTTACCCTTGATGCCAAGTGGCACCTCTAGATAGAAACCAGCTCTGGTGCCAGTCTGTTTCTGCTGCAGCCAACCGGGCCAGGCCATTGTCTGGCTGGGCAGTAATATAGCCTTGTTACAGAAACAACCTTCTACACCGCCAGCTATATAAGTACAAACTACTACAACCTCTGTGAATCTCCATTCAATCATTTAATATCCAAACTCATAAATTACTAATAACAAGAAACCAATTGTTTTTCATTATTGACCACGAAAGTCTTGGCAAGAGGACTTTTTTCAATTAAAACACATTATCCAAATAAGTTAAATTGAAATCTTTATATATTGTATTGGTTTACTCCATTTAAATATTTATGTATTCATTTTTAAATATAATCATCAGCTACAGGTCTTGCAAAAAAATACTACTACTGCACTGTGCAATTGCTGTCTACAGAGGGTCAGGGGTCACAGAGTCAGGGTTCAAATATGTACACTTAATAATTTCATAAAACTCTATTTACAGTCCTCTTTTAGCTGGTATTTATATAGTATTCAGAAGGATATTAAGTGGTAACACCACAGCAGAGTACAGAGTAGGTCGCTTCTCAAATGGCACCTTCTGCCTTCTGGTCATTATTTCAAACAATTCAACTCAGGTTGGTAACTACTTGGTACCAAGTTATACTTTTTCCAATGAATCCTTTAGAAACTAAAATGTAATTACTAAGTAAATATTAGGTAACTAACTGCCATTTAATCATGCAAATTCAAAGTAAATACCAGGGCTCAGATTCACAACACTGTCTTAAGAAGACATTTCTTCTTAACTGACATTTTTTCCTTAACTATAGACTTAAGAAGAAAGTTAAGCAAAGTTGCTATTCCTCAAAAAGGTTCTTGGAAATTTTCTTGCGCTATTTCTTATGTTTCTCCTTAAGTAAAAAGTTAAGAAATTAGATTCTTAAATAAAGTTCCTGGAAATTTTAATTCCAAGATAGCTTAACCCTCGTCTTAAACTCAGGGCAGTGAGAGAAAAAGCTCATGAAAGCAATTGAACATGTTTAATTCACACAAACGTATTATTTGAAACCCCAAAACATGTTTTAGAACAGTAATCTCAGGAAGAAATATGCTAACATCATTGGCATACAAGCTAGATAGCTAGTTAAAACGGTTGCCTTGCAACAAACATTTTAAGATGATTTGTAAGAAGATATTTGAGAAGTTCGTAAGAAAATCATTAAATCTTAAGATATTGTTGAGGAATTGAACTTATGACAATCTTATGAAGTGTTTTGTGAATCTGGGCCCAAGTGAATACTGGACTGTAAAATAAAGTGTAACCAACATCTTTTAGGTAGGGACCTCAGATCTTGCACCAACCCTTATAGTCAGAAATTAACCAAAACATAACCTAACCCTTCCCATTTCTCGTCTTCCAGGTATTTGGTCAAATCTCAATTTATGACTTGTGATTCAAATTCAAAACTAAGCTAAAATAAAATGAAAAAGTTTTACTTCCTCGATTTACATATACATTTGTCAAAAATAGTCCCTCTGAAAAATATATTGCATATGCCATCTTAAGAAATTGACATAATAAAATATTTTCGATAAGGAAAAATTGTAAAGTAGGAGAATATATATTATTTTTTTCAAAGAATCTGGGCACCACTAGCAACAAAATACCTATTGATAATATTTCAATTTAAACCTTTATATGATTTATCCGATACAAGCTTTGTTTAGTCGCTATTTTGGGGTATGATTCAAACTGTTATAATGGAAAATGTTTCAGATGGCTTTTGGGTATTATTCAAAACTTTGCAGATTAGGCACAAAGTCCAGCAATAGAACATTTGCACAGTAAGAAAGCAATCCAAGGTAGTGTTTTAAGAAATACTAACTCAATCAGACACTGCCGCTTGTCTAGGACTACACGTGACGGACAGACACTTCTGCAGAAGGTTACAAGGCAATGTTGAATGATTGTGGTTAAAAACCAACACATCTCAATAACGCGTATCAAAAGGACATTTTTCAGAGATTCCAAGCCTCCGGAACATCACATTACATCATTCCGCACAGCGAGTTACACCAAGATGCCAACTCACCTGAACCCCCTGGACAGCGTGGATGAACAACAATAATACCAGTGTGGATCCACAATCTACAGGAATGATTTTTCATTGTACATATTATTTCATTAGATGATATGACAGGTTGGTTGGATAGCAGGTAACATATAAACCAGAGGTGACCAACACTCCTCCTGGAGGTTTACTGAATATGCAGGTTTTTGCTCTAGCCCTGCTCCAACTAACACACCTGCTTTTACTAATCAGTTGTTAGAGCAGGCCTGGAGCGAAAGCCTGCATACCCAGTAGCTCGCTAGGAGTAAGGTCATTCACCCCTGAAGTAACACATAGATAGTATGCTGGCGGATGTCTCTAATAGTAAAACACATAAAGTAGTTATGCATTGATAAAAGTTGCCATGACACAGCCTTAGTTTCCATTCTCTACTAAGCGCACAGACAGTGATAATACACAGTATTGTCCCCAGTTATAATATAACATATTAGTAGCTTAACATAAATCAGAACACAATCATAGACGTTGTAAATCAGTAATGGATTAGTGCAATCTAACAGGGGAGGGAGGAGACGAGAGGCGGGAAGAGGACAAGAGAAGAAGGAGAGGAGTGGTGGTGCTCTGCTTCGTGACATCCTTTGGTTTATCTTGGAGAGGGCGGAGCTTCGAAGGATGGAAAGGGATAGGGGGATAGAAGTAGAATGAGTAGACTGGACAAAGATCCACAACATGTGGACCAGCAGCCATATTGGATGTACCATGTTGTAATGTTGAATAAAATGCTTATCACTCGGGAATCTCTGAGGAAACCAAGCCTTTCTCAGTGTTATACTCAAACAACAATGGCAAAGTGTTGACCGGGGTGAAATCTATGTGGATTTTTGTCTGTGGTTTTGTACTTTTTCCATTCTACTCATCCAATTTCTAATTGGGTGGGACTAGCTGCCTAAAGCTCTACCTGCAAGTCATAAGGCAAGTCATGGGAACAACAGGAGAGTGCAACATTACAGAAAGTGAAGATAGACATGTATAGTAAGCAATGGTCTCTGCAATACATTACATTTCCATTTGAACGTTCTGGAATGTTTCAGACTTCTGAACACTCCAAAGATGTGGGCACTGACATCAACAACCCTCCATCTGATAGGCCAATGCAGAGCATGGGAGAGGTTAGCCCTCCACAGTAAGGGGGCTCTCCATTGGACCGTTGGACAAAAGCATGACGACAGTCCTGTTCTTCGGAACAGAAAAAGGGGGTCAGGGGGGGATTTCATCTCACATGACCCTATTCTTCATATAGTGCCCTGTCTTTGACCAAAGCCCGATACAGCAGGGGTTCCCAATTACATTCAGCCGGGGACAATTTCTTCTTAAGCGGATGGTCGGGGAGCCAGTAGATGGTTATAAATTATATGTACCCTGCAAATTGACCACAAGTATCCCAAACAGATATAGTATTTGACAAAAACATCATTTCAAACCTTGATTACACTGGGATATGATCATCTCCATTTATGAGTGGGAATACTTGAGGACAGATTTCCTCAATTAAAATCACTTCGAGCTGATTTTACCGTTTTTTTATGTCCCACAACAATCAGTATTGAAAAATAAATAAATAAAATAATTTTGTTCAGAAAACTTAGGGGGCTGCCTATTGGGGAACCCTGCTATACAGTAACATTTATCTGCTAAGTAATGCACTTTATGGGGAATAGGGTATGATTAGAGACTCAGCCAGCGCTGAGGGTACTTCAGAATAGTGTGTTGTGTTCTGTTCGGACAATGCAGGAAGGGAAGGTGAGACTTCCACTTCCTTTGTGAACCTGCACCTGTGGTTTCACTGTAGCCAACAGACTGAACACACACACACACACACACACACACACACACACCAGGGACATAAAACCTCATTGTGTGTGTTCAAGCTGCAAGTGCCCTCTCGATCACAGCTGCCTCAGAGACAAACACAAATGAAGAAGAACGGTCATCACATCAGGCTCTAACATCAACGTCATGACGAGCCCTGTATGGCTCTGGTAGCACAGTTCTTCCTCTTGTTAGGTCACCAACATGGCTGTCCACATGGTGATGAGCCCTGGTATAGCAGGACAGCTAGCAAATATCTCCCTTCTGTCCAAGCCAGTACAGTTCTAGTTCCAGTTGAGGGGGTCAAAACTTCACCTCCCTAGTAACAGTTGTAAAAGGGGGTAAGGTACTTCAGTACCCACTCCTTCAACGCCATTCTGGGGATTCAGATATCAGTGGTCCCCCTCCAATACTTGATCCTTCAGCAGCCCTCCCTCCAGTTCAGGGGACCCCCAAAACCCTTCAGGGGTTCCCCCTCTCATCCTTCAGCCCCATGTGAAGGAGTGCGTGTGCTCCACTACGGTTGGTCAGTCTGCCTGTCCTCTGCTGCCCCCTACTGCAGGTTCTTCAGGATGCGTCCGTAGCGGAAGTCGTAGACGTGGCGGCAGAGGTACACCAGTTCAGGATCTATGTCGGCGGGCACCTGGCGGTGGTCGGGGGGGTCGAAGTCTGAGGGGCAGGGGACCACTCTGGCAGCGCCAGGGGGCACACCCTCTGCACGCCGCTTCACCAAGGCACAAAATCTAGAGATGGAAAATCAAAGTGAATTTTGAATGCAGTCGCACCTTTTCTTCCCCCTACTTTACATTCCTACCTCCAGACATTTAATCCTTGTAAACATTCCCTGACTTAGGTCAGTTAGGATCACCACTTTATTTTAAGAATGTGAAATGTCAGAATAATAGTAGAGAGAATGATTTATTTAAGCTTTTATTTCCTTCATCACATTCCCAGTGGGTCAGAAGTTTACATACACTCAATTAGTATTTGGTAGCATTGCCTTTAAATTGTTTAACTTGGGTCAAACATTTTGGGTAGCCTTCCACAAGCTTCCCACAATAAGTTGGGTGAATTTTGGCCCATTCCTCCTGACAGAGCTGGTGTAAATGAGTCAGGTTTGTAGGCCTCCTTGCTCACACACGCATTTTCAGTTCTGCCCACAAATCTTCTACTTGATTGTGGTCAGGGCTTTGTGATGGCCACTCCAATATATTGACTTTGTTGTCCTTAAGCCATTTTGCCACAACTTTGGAAGTATGCTTGGGGCCATTGTCTATTTGAAGACCCATTTGCGACCAAGCTTTAACTTCCTGACTGATGTCTTGAGATGTTGCTTCAATACATCCACATAATTTTCTTTCCTCATGATGCCATCTATTTTGTGAAGTGCACCAGTCCCTCCTGCAGAAAAGCACCCCCACAACATGATGCTGCCACCCCCGTTCTTTACGGTTGGAATGGTGTTCTTCGGCTTGCAAGCCTCCCCCGTTTTCCTCCAAACATAATGATGGTCATTATGGCCAAACAGTTCTATTTGTGTTTCATCAGACCAGAGGACATTTCTCCAAAAGGTACGATCTTTGTCCCCATGTGCAGATGCAAACCGGAGTCTGGCTTTTTTATGGCTGGTTTGGAGCAGTGACTCCTTCCTTGCTGAGCGATATAGGACTTGTTTTACTGTGGATATAGATACTTTTGTACCAGTTTCCTCCAGCATCTTCACAAGGTCCTTTGCTGTTGTTCTGGGATTGATTTGAACTTCTCACCAAAGTACATTCATCTCTAGGAGACAGAACGTGTCTTCTTCCTGTGCGGTATAACGGCTGCGTGGTCCCATGGTGTTTATACTTACATTTACATTACATTTAAGTCATTTAGCAGACGCTCTTATCCAGAGCGACTTACAAATTGGTGCGTTCACCTTAAGACATCCAGTGGAACAGCCACTTTACAATAGTGCATCTAAATCTTTTAAGGGGGGGGGGGGGTGAGAAGGATTACTTTATCCTATCCTAGGTATTCCTGAAAGAGGTGGGGTTTCAGGTGTCTCCGGAAGGTGGTGATTGACTCCGCTGTCCTGGCGTCGTGAGGGAGTTTGTTCCACCATTGGGGGGCCAGAGAAGCGAACAGTTTTGACTGGGCTGCGCGGGAACTGTACTTCCTCAGTGGTAGGGAGGCGAGCAGGCCAGAGGTGGATGAACGCAGTGCCTTTGTTTGGGTGTAGGGCCTGATCAGAGCCTGGAGGTACTGAGGTGCCGTTCCCCTCACAGCTCCGTAGGCAAGCACCATACATAACATACTTGTGTACTATTGTTTGTACAGATGAACGTGGTACCTTCAGGTGTTTGGAAATTGCTCCCAAGGATGAACCAGACTTGTGGATGTCTACAAGGTCCTTGTACTCTACAGACTTGTGGAGGTCTTGGCTGATTTATTTTGGTTTTCCCATAATGTCAAGCAAAGAGGCATTGAATTTGAAGGTAGGCCTTGAAATACATCCACAGACACACCTCCAATTGACTCAAATGATGTCAATCAGAAGCTTCTAAAGCAATGACAGCATTTTCTGAAATTTTACAAGCTGTTTAAAGGCACAGTCAACTTCTGACCCACTGGAATTGTGATACAGTGAATTATAAGTGAAATATTCCGTCTGTAAACAATTGTTGGAAAAATGACTTCTGTCATACACAAAGTAGATGTCCTAAATGACGTTAACAAAATTTGTGGAGTGGTTGAAAATTAAGTTTTAATGACTCCAACCTAAGTGTATGTAAACTTCCGACTTCAACTGTCCAATGGTGTGTGTTAATGATGGATATACGGTCTTTCTCAGTGTGTGTGTGTGTCTGTGTATTTATATATTTTGTTTCTTACCGACAGTACTGCGCTAATGGGAGAACATAGCATCGGTCTTCGATGCAGGCCACACTGTTCTCGTCTTGATGCCGAGATGCAAAAATCTCATTCTGAAAAGAGAGAAACAGACATAGAAATATCAATCACCACACAATCAAAGGGGTACAGAGACAAGATGGATGAGAGGCACGGAATCTCATTCTTCTTCTCATGTCTTGCATCTGCACTGATGGAGAAACAGAAGACAGGTGAAAGCAATATAGTAAAAGCCTACTGGAAACCTGCTTCCACCAGTTATGTCAGCACACATCAGTGTAGATGAAGGGAAGGAGACAAGGAGAGGGCTCTAGACTATTGAAATTAAGGAAAGGAGACGAAGAAAGGAGACAAGGAGAGGCCTCTTTAGACTACTGAGATGCAGCCAGAGTTGAGTAGAGCAGAGTTATCCCGAGTTGTTCTGTGGAGTCAGAGAGTTGTCCTCACCTCACAGTGCATGCTGGGGTCTCGGACTCCCTGTGTGTGTTCAGGTCGATAGTACCAGAACAGGCTCATCATCAGCTCTCCTGAGGAGGAGACACACACCCACACGGTCAAAACACCAGACAGGCAGACACGCATTCGCACGTGCACAAACACAAACAAACACTCACACCCACGTGCACACACAGCAGACAGTGAAACAACTACAGAGGATCAAAGGACCAGCCAGGTCTTTAACCAGCCAGACATAAGCAGCATTTCAGACATAAACAACCATTCACAGCACACAGACACACACACCAGGGATTCCCTTAGCCGGAAATAGAGGTTTTTTGGCACCCCAAAAAATTTAAACTGATAAATAAAACTGTTGCAGGCCAAAATGACTGGTATAAGAAAACAAATTCCCATTGCAAATTTTTTAAATTTAAATTTATGGAAATACCAGTCGATGTAAATTAATTTGACCGTCATGCTTATCGGTCTATAGTTTAATTTGAATAATTTATTGGAATTAAATTGGCCTGTGTTTATTTTGGTTAGTCATCATGTATCTTATTCATTCACCACAACTATCACACGCGCACAGCATACAGAGCCTATTCTGAACAGGATTTCTCCTGCAGAGCCTCAGCTGGGTGCTACTGGAGTAAAACTTGGGCTTTTACAAGCCCATTCATTGCACAACAATTCTAAATCGTTTTAGTGCACAATTAAAGAGCTACTATTTTTATTTCTCAAATGGTAATTGAAGCGTGCAGGCCATTCCCAAATAGGCATAGGCCTACGAGCTTGTGATTTGAAACAATCCACAGCTATTTATTTAAATAACCTAATGATTCCCAATTCCTCTGTGGCTAAGTCATGCTTTCTGGAGAAGTATTCTGTATAGAATTGATTTTGTTGCCCAGAAGCCAAAGGCACAATCCTAGTCATATTAGCAACCCATCCTGCTGCATCTTTAGATTCCCCCTCTTTCTAAGTTTCTAACAGAGATGTTCATCTCTGTCACATATGGGACCGCTATCAGGTACGCTGTTTAGAACAGTGTTTAGAAAATATTCAATCTTCCCTACCACATTGTCCAGCGCCGGAAACCCTGACACACACACACACACACAATTATTATACCCCAACAACAGGTTCAGACATCCTGCTGTCTCTCTCACCAGATTTGGGGTCCTCCCATAGCGCTGATATCTTGGCGACGTAGGGCAGGGACTTCTTCCGGGGACCGGCGCGCAGCAGCACTGTGTCTCGGACACGTATCACTTCGCCGTCTCTCTGTACTCCTTCATAACACTGCCGTAAGGCCGTCTCGTCCTCCCCCTGATACACACACACAGTCAAAACACACTTATCTTTATTCTCCAGTCACTGGCGACATCAGCAGTATTCTATCAGAAAGGTCTCGGAACACATTCTCATTAACAACAATGAGCCAATTGAAAGCTAGGGATGGTTAGGTTACCATGGTAGTATGAGCAGAGTAAACTCTCAGTACCTCAACACACACAAACTTGATCCCACATACCGCAATGAACACTTCTTTCTCTGTGGGCACTCCTACAGGCAGCCACCCGTTGGTGGCCCGTCGGTGGCTGACCCGCTTCTGCTTGGCGGGAGATAGGTTGTGTGTCGGAGCTGGCTGTTTCTGGGACAGCCTGGTTCTCCCCATGGACAGAGAGCCATTAGGGGGCTTGGAGCCCTGAGGGCACTCCCTGGCCAGCTTCAGCCTGGCCTGGGGCACACTGCGGTCAGACAGGGGGGTGAGGAGACGGGGCTTGGCCTGGGTGGAGGACGGGGTGGTAGGGAGGGGACAGCCTGAGAGGGGGAGTGAGGGAGAAACCAGAAGGGAGGGGTTGTGGTCACCCTGGGGGGAGGAGTAACCCTCTGGAGAGAGAGCGAAGGGAGGAAGAATGGACTAGTGTTTACTCCATAAACAATGCTGCATAGGCCTCATTAGATGTAATGCTACATAGGCCTCACTAGATGTTATGCTACATAGGCCTCACTAGATGTTATGCTACATAGGCCTCACTAGATGTTATGCTACATAGGCCTCACTAGATGTTATGCTACATAGGCCTCACTAGATGTTATGCTACATAGGCCTAACTCGAGTCCTATGTCATGCTTTTCTCTGATTCCCTGTAGATACTGTTTGTTTACTGCAATGTACTCAATGTCTGGGACAGAGAGACAAAGATGTCTTGCTCTTGTAAGAAAATAAACATAATTCAGTCACGATCACGCCAAATGGCGAGAACACACATGTGATAATAACACATCCTCATTTGCAATCTGAGAAGCATAAACAATAGATGTGCCTTTGAGTGTGTGCTCAATGAGTTAGAATTCCCTTATAAATTATATTTACAGTACATGCACTACATAATTCCAAACTACCACTACTTTTTAAATCAGCATATAGAGGCCTAGTCAGTAGGCCTACATTCCATGTGTCCTCCTCTTACCTGTCTTGATGCTGTGTGTACACCCGGAGCAGCCTGTGGAGAAAGAGCAACCCCTGCTGTTGACCGGCTGCATGGCTCTGTATGTGTAGCCGCTGACCCGACAGGCCTCGCTGTAGCAGGGAGTGCCCACTGAGCCACAGAAGGCAGGATGGGCCAGTGTCGAGGAATGGGACACCGGAGGACCCAGCAGCTTGGAGCCAGACACCCTGCCGGGACACAGTGTCGAGGAGCCAAAGTTCAGAGGTCGCGAGCTGAGGTTGGCTGATGGAGTTCCAGGGTGTGTAGGATGGGCGATGTGGACGTAGTAGCTGGAGAAGCAGGCGGGGTCAGCGGTGCAGAGGCAGGGGTGGGGGCTGAGGGTCAGGGCTGCGTGGGAGTGGGGATGGGAGGGTGACGTCACTAGGCACTCCCGTTTCACAGAGGTTAGGGCAGAGTTTAAAGGTCGTTCTTCAGAGTCGGCGTAGGCCTGCTGACCCAGGAACAAGGCCAGGCGATGGCAGTACTCCACAGAGCCCTCCGGGGGACAGCAGTAGTATGGGCTCAGCTCTGCCTCCACCTGCTCCTCTTTGACGACGGGCTTCAACGGGTAGGCTAGCATGCTGCGCGACTGGTAGCCTGGTTTGGTTAGCCGGTGGGTGCAACCGCCAGACTCCCACTCCACTTTGGGCTTCTTGAAGTTGGACTTCTTGCAGGCAGAACAGCCTACCTCTTCTGGAATCAACTGCCTTCCCTTCTGCTTAGGCTGGCGACTGCACGTTTTAAGATTCGGTCGCCGTTGCGGTTGCTTCTGCTTCACGTCAACTGATGCGGTGCTCGTAGCCTTGCAGTCCATCGTCGTAGTCGTTGATGTCGTTTTCACTCGCTGTTTGCTAGTCGCCGAGGTGCTCGTTAACTTTAGCAGCGCGGCAGCGTTAAGTCCAGCTAGCCGTCGGGGAGCAGGGGTGTGTAACATTTGTAAAGTCATCATCTCTTTCTTCTGTCCTCTGTCTGGTTTGGCCGGTTTCTTGGAGACCTTCTTAGTCTTCCTGGAGCTTTGGCACGGGTCAGGCTTGTGCGATGCGAAGGCCTTGCTGCTGGCTCTTGGAGCATTAGGACTGCCGGTCACCCCACGCCTGGCTGCATCTGTCCCCAGGAACGACTCACCGCTGGTAGGCTCATCCTGCTGTCTCCTGGCCTGTTTAGAAGCCGGCTGGGTCTCGTTAGGTCTCTCCAACAGCAGACTGTTCACAGCCTCAGCGTTGAGAGAAGCTAGCCGTCGCTTACGCGGCTCTGGAAATGGCGACCCCTGCTCATCACTGGTGCTTTTTGATTTAGTTTTTGGTATCATCTTCTTTGCCAGGACTTTCCCCTTGGCTTTGTCTTTTCCTTTGTCCAGTTTCTTGCTCCGGGATTCAGGATTGACGGACGGTTGAGTTGGCGAATCATTCCCCCTCTCACTGGTGTCCTCCTGCTCCTGGATGTCCTTCTCCAGTCGGGTGAGCAAAACGTGACAGCTAAGTCCCTCCTCCTCCGGAGCACCTCCCCTTCCTCGTAAGGGATAAGATTTCCTGCTCCGCCTCCTATTCCGCTCCGGAGTCTTCTCCCTCCTGTCCATCATCTCTTTAACCCCGCCCCTTCCTCGCTTAGTTCCGCCCTTCTTCATGGTCCTGCCGAATCGCAGCGTGCGCTCAGGCCAGGCCCCGCCCATGGTCTCACCATGTGGCCTATCGGGGCAGTGTTCCTGCGTCACTGTGCTACGACTCTGGCTAAGAGAACCTTTGTTCTGGGCGTGGGTCATCACATGCTGCACCACTAGGCCTGGGGAGGAGAGACACACTGTTAATGTCACTCCTAAAAACAGGGTAATATGGCCGGGGACGTATTCATTAGGCACCAAACGGAAGGAAACAGACAAGCAGGGAGGGACTGCTTGAATTTGTCCAATAAAAAAAAGGATGGTTTCTTTTCGTATTTCTCATCATTTCCGTTTTGCTACACTGTGTCCTAAAGAATACAACACTGGTATCTCTTTAATCCCTAGCTTATCACCTAAACCAGTGCCGAGATCTACCGCACAATTTGTTTTTAAACCAGACTTAAAGAACATACCATTAACCTAAAAAAAACAGTTCTGTAACTGGCCTGCCAATACTGTTCTTCTCGACCATATTATATTTCAAAACTTGAGCTTTGATGACAAAATATATAATTTGGTGTAGCACTTCCGAGGCACAGCTCGCGCTGTTGCGGTGACCGTTTACCGCCACACCAGCGGTCACGAGTCATGAAGGCAGTCAAATTATACATGACCATTTAGTGACAGTAATTAGGCTTCTCCAAGCTCTGATAGTGCTGCTGGTCATCAGTAACCTACCAAACATGCTAACTGCCTGGTACTCAGCACTCTATTTTCCCACTAATCACTCTGACATCAATGCAAACATATTGGATAATCTAATCAAACACTCCATGAGAGCCCATGAGCTCATGTTGCACAACATTTATATAGGCAATCGAATTGCAGGAGAAAACAGAGTGATTGCTGCTAATAAAAAGACGAGGATCCCATCATCTTTCTATAGGCTAGACCTACTGTATTTATTTCTCAACTCTCCTAATACTAAGCACATTGCTTATATTTACAACGGGAGTATATCCTACCTGGCTGGCATGAAAATAAACCACAGGGAAAAGCGTCCTCCATTCGCCATTTAAGTGCATAGATTACATGTATTTTTCCCCTGCCCCTGTTTCGAGACAGGTGCATGATGGTCTATTCTAAATCAAAACAAATGTCACACATATATTATTTAGTATATGTAAAGACAAGTTTAAATGAAGAACAGTCTGATGGGTGACAATATTATCACTTGTGAATTATATATCATCACTTGGTAGTTACAGTCTTGTCCAATCGCTGCAACTCCGAAACACAACCCAGCCAAGCAGCACTGCTCCGCTTAACCCAGAAGCCAGCCGCACCAATGTGTCAAAGCAAACACCTGGCAACCGTGTCAGCGTGCATTGTGCCCGGCCCGCCACAGGAGTCACTAGAGCAAGATGGGACAAGAATATCCCTGCCGGCCAAACACTCCCCTAACCCGGACGACGCTGGGCCAATTGTGCGCCGCCCCATGGGTCTCCTGGTTGTGGCCGGCTGTGACAGAGCCTGGACTCGAACCAGGATCTCTAGTGGCACAGCTAGCATTGCGATGCAGTGCCTTAGACCACTACATCACTCGGGAGGCCAATAACTTCTTAAAATTAAGTACATTAATCCGCTTTACAAGGAGTGTAGAGCCTAACTGGCATATATAAGCAGTGCGTGAGCTTAATTTTCACCGTAAAAATGCACCTTTATAATAAAATGCACAATTGCATTTGCGGTCACTGTTGATAATGGTGTTTTCCGCTAATGGGACATGCATTGTGAACATTGCTGCACCTATAATGTGAAGAAACAGCATATAGTTTATAAACATTCTGATCTGTTGTGTGAGCCACATTGCATAAAAAAAGTTTTTTTTATGCTACTGATTTGATTAATTTGGGATCTAACGCGTGTGTGTGTGTGTGTGTGTGTGTGTGTGTGTCCCACAACATGTTTGGAATATTTATTTATTGTACAGAATAGGTCGACTTTGTACTATGGGGATAGTAAATTGACATAGTCTAGTGCTTTTACTGTTCGTTAGGCCTACTGATCTGCTGGCTGAAGGAAAGCAAATGTGGACAGTTCTTCCAATATCTTCAATATGCATCTCGGAATTGGATAAGGATGCGAGCAGTTGCATCCCTGATGTGTCTGTCTTCACTTGTAGCCTGTGAGTGAGAGGCGCTTTGGATTGCGCAGCACACTCAGGGATTTTTGACACTTCTTTTTTCTCAATGACATTCAAAATCAGCATTGAAAAAAGGCATAAGTTTACGTTTGTTCCACCTGAGACCACTACGATGACACATCAAATGTGTTTGATGGAGCGCGGGAAAGGGGCAGGAATAGACTTTTGTGGGCTACCGTCCAAGCCATGTCATCCAATGGTGCGACTACTGTTGGCATCTAAAGATGATCCAACTTGATTAAACGTTAGGAGGTAAGGATTAGAGCAGTGGTGTAGTCTACGGCGATACGGACAGGACTTATTATTGATATTGATTTGAATCACACTGCTGCCCTCTCATTTATCTATTTGCGCCATACGGATTGTGGTTGTTGTGGATGGCTGTTCAGAAACTGTGTATTTGAACCCAATAATGGTTGAATTTGAGAAGCTGCCTATCAATCATTGTTTTTGAAACCAGTGGACAGCCAGTGAAAAATGCGCTCTTGTAACAGCTGCATAATGCGGATCCCAGCCTATGTAATAAAAGCTGAGCTTTAATTGATCAATCTAATTCCTGCTGATAAAAAAACCCAATCCATAGTCCTAATGGACACATGCTCAAACTCACACACTTTTGATAGACTTAAAAGGGGAAATCTGTAGTTGCCACATACATTACATCAATGTTATGGTATGTAACATAATGTAACATTAATGTAATACATACAGTTGAAGTCGGAAGTTTACATACACCTTAATCAAATACATTTAAAAACTCTGTTTTTAAAAATTCCTGACATTTAATCCTCGTAAAAATTCCCTGTCTTAGGTCAGTTAGGATCTCCACTTTGTTTTAAGAATGTGAAATGTCAGAATAATAGTAGAGAGAATGATTTATTTCAGCTTTTATTTCTTTCATCACATTCCCAGTGGGTCAGAAGTTTACATGCACTCAATTAGTATTTGGTCGCATTGTCTTGAAATGGTTGAACTTGGATCAAACGTTTCAGGTAGCCTTCCACAAGCTTCCCACAATAAGCTGGTGAATTTTGGCCCATTCCTCCTGACAGAGCTGGTGTAACTGAGTCAGGTTTGTAGGCCTCCTTGCTCGCACACTTTTTCATTTCTACCCACACATTTTCTATAGGGTTGAGGTCAGGGCTTTGTGATGGCCACTCCAATACCTTGACTTTGTAGTCCTTAAGCCATTTTGCCACAACTTTGGAAGTATGCCTGGGGTCATTATCCATTTGGAAGACCCATTTGCAACCAAGCTTAACCTTCCTGACTGATGTCTTGAGATGTAGTTTCAATATATCCACATAGTTTCCCCCCCTCATTTTTCCACCCTCTATTTTGTGAAGTGCACCAGTCCCTCCTGCAGCAAAGCACCCTCCACAACATGATGTTGCCACCCCCGGGCTTCACAGTTAGGATGGTGTTCTTCGGCTTGCAAGCCTCCCCCCAAACAGTTTTATTTTTGTTTCATCAGAGTAGATGACATTTCTCCAAAAAGTACAATATTTGTCCCCATGTGCAGTTGCAAACCGTAGTCTGGCTTTCTTATGACGGTTTTGGAGCAGTGGCTTCTTCCTTGCTGAATGGCCTTTCAGGTTATGTCGATATAGGACTCGTTTTACTGTGGATATAGATACTTTTGTACCTGTTTCCACCCGCATCTTCACAAGATCGTTTGATGTTGTTCTGGGATTGATTTGAACTTTTCGCACCAAAGTACGTTCATCTCTAGGTGACAGAAGGCGTCTCCTTCCTAAGAGGTATGACAGCTGCGTGGTCCCATGGTGTTTATACTTGCGTACCTGGTACCTTCAGGCATTTGGAAATTGCTCCCAAGGATGAACCAGACTTGTGGAGGTCTACAATCTTTTTTCTGAGGTCTAGGCTGATTTCTTTTGATCTCCCATAATGTCAAGCAAAGAGGCACTTAGTTTTAGGGTAGGCCTTGAAATACATCCACAGCTACACCTCCAATTGACTCAAATTATGTCAATTAGCCTATCAGAAGCTTTTAAAGCCATGACAGCATTTTCTGGAATTTTCCAAGCTGTTTAAAGGCACAGTCAACTTAGTGTATGTAAACTTCTGACCCACTGGAATTGTGATACAGTGAATTATGAGTGAAATAATCTGTCTGTAAACAATTGTTGGAAAAATTACTTGCGCCATGCACAAAATAGATGTCCTAAACAACTTGCCAAAACTATAGTTTGTTAACAAGAAACGTGTGGAGTGGTTGAAAAACGAGTTTTAATGACTCCAACCTAAGTGTATGTAAACTTCCCACTTCAACTGTAGAAATGCCTCATGAGCTTCGTTCAACTGTCCCACTTGTTTATCTCCAATGTTTGTAAATATTGTTTTAAAAAACACTGTGTAACCTTATAACATGGTTAAAACTATAATTGATATCAGTGATGGTAAGTCCTTGCATCCATAGCTGTCTATTAATCTGAGTGGTTATATTTCTCCAGGCCCAGCCCTCAGCTTTTTACCAAAACAGAGGCAGCGAGGCCCTTTTGTTATTATTTCATATGTAGATTTGCCCTTTAAATATCTATATATTATCACGATATCAAAGTGTCACCAACAAAAAAGGTAAACAATAGGCCCATAGCAAATGCAGCATATGGCATTCATTTTTCACATGTAAATATCACTTTTCAATAGTGCTCAAAGCATGCCATTCAATGAGCGCAGCATTTCATTTTCATTTTACTCAAATCAATGAGCCCAATCAGTCCTCCATGACAACTAAATCATAAACAACACAGTAGGGCTGGCTAAGAAATCATTAGTTTTGGGGTTACGCTCAGGTAATACCAGTTGGCTAGTCTATACTTCCATACTTTCAAGTCCTATTCTTGAAGATCAAGATGTATAACATTTATTGGAATAACTGGAATTCTGATACTTTGGGTTTTAATGTAAAGATATAATTTAATTGTATTATTATATGTAGCAGAAAGTGATGGGTTAGAAGAAGTATACATAACCAACCCATAAAGTAAAATGTAACATCCATATGGCCAGCTATGTAAAGTTTAACATTGATTTATCCTGCAATAGATGTTGTTCAATTGATAACATCCATTTTTGTCTTCATCTAATGCCTCCTAAGGGGAAAGTAATCTAAAAGTAACTGAATGTAATTAGTTTACGTTACTGAGTTTGGGTTATCCAAAAGTTAAGTTACTGATTACAATTTTGGACAGGTAAATAGTAACTGTAACGGATTACATTTATAAAGTAACCTACCCAAGCCTTACAATGTATTAAAAATCTAAGCAAATAGGAGTACTTGTTTTTTTGTTAACCGCTCAACGCAGAATAGCCGCATGTGCGCAGTCCTTCCAATCGATCCAAGCTTTATTCAATTGTATTCTTCATACTATAAAATAATACCACCAAATTATAAGCAAATCTTGTCTGCTAAATGAACTAGTGTAGCCCACAGCCATTTTGCATAGCCACATCAGGACAACTCAGTAATACGCTATTATTTTCTTCTGAAATAGACTACATGTTCTTCATATCATGCTTCTTTAGACCTGTCTAAAATAAATCATGGACTTATTGTGAAGGTGTAGGCGATATTACATGGATTTATTAGACCTTTTTAAAATGGCTTGCAGGCTGTGTGGAAGCCAGGAGATGCTAAATGTGTTTATGTTAGTGAATGGTCAATTACTGTGAGACCGACAGTTATTTGCTTGACAATGACCGGTTGAAGAAATTGTGTGACCTCCACAGCCCTAGGCACAGCTGAGCATAAACTGAAATAATTCCCTTTTTTATTTTATTTTTACTGGACTGATGATACCTGCACCTAATGGTCATGGTACTGAACAGGACAACTGGGAACTCTGAAAAAAAACTAGGTAAAATCATGATGTCAGTGATCCTCAGGTCGAAAAGTCGGAGGTCTAGAAAAATAGAATTCTGAGTTGGATGACCATTCAAAGCTATTTTTCCCCAGTCGGACAGCAGCTCTTTGCTGTACTCTTTGACAGTCTCTCTCAAGTCATGGTTTTAAAAGTTATTCGATCTCACGTAGGCCAGAATCAAACTTTGCTGTGGCAGGGGTCAAGGAAGCGCTGTAGGAGCGGGTTTTGAACTATCCGATTGGCCAGTGCAGTAAGCCTCGATTTTGCCACAGATTTTCCGGTCCACCAGGTAGTCAGAGTTGGTCTTTTCAGACAAATGAAATGGTTCAAAATGGGAAAACGTTGCCTACCTGGTGCACAAGGCTTCTGAATCAAGTGCGCATAACGTCAACGCCATTTTCAGGGCATTCCTAGTTGATTGACCGGATGGCGACCACTGGCATAAACCCTTCCACATATATTCTGTGTACACATATACTTGAAGTTTTCACTGATATAAAAGTACTGCCAGGTTCCATTTTGATCTCTAGTCCCTTATCCTAGCCCCCCTCCTACCCATTTGAAAAGACTGGACAGATGAAAGCCCTATAGAAGCTCCACTTATGGAGCTAAGGGTCTTGAAGAGCTAGATGGAACATCATTACAGTGTATTCGGGAAAGTATTCAGAGCCCTTCACTTTTTCCACATTTTGTTACATTACAGACTTATCCTAAAATGGATTTAATTAATTGTTTTGCTCATCAATCTAAAACAAAATACCCCATAATGACAAAGTGAAAACAGGTTTTTAGAAAATACCTTATCTACATAATTATTCAGACCCTTTGCTATGAGACTCGAAATTGGGATCAGGTACATCCTGTTTCCATTGACAATCCTTGAGATGTTTCTACAACTTGATTGAAGTCCACCTGTGGTAAACACAATTGATTGGACATGATTTGGAAAGACACACACACACCTATCTACAGTGCCTTGCGAAAGTATTCGGCCCCCTTGAACTTTGCGACCTTTTGCCACATTTCAGGCTTCAAACATAAAGATATAAAACTGTATTTTTTTGTGAAGAATCAACAACAAGTGGGACACAATCATGAAGTGGAACGACATTTATTGGATATTTCAAACTTTTTTACAAATCAAAAACTGAAAAATTGGGCGTGCTAAATTATTCAGCCCCCTTAAGTTAATACTTTGTAGCGCCACCTTTTGCTGCGATTACAGCTGTAAGTCGTTTGGGGTATGTCTCTATCAGTTTTGCACATCGAGAGACTGACATTTTTTCCCATTCCTCCTTGCAAAACAGCTCGAGCTCAGTGAGGTTGGATGGAGAGCATTTGTGAACAGCAGTTTTCAGTTCTTTCCACAGATTCTCGATTGGATTCAGGTCTAGACTTTGACTTGGCCATTCTAACACCTGGATATGTTTATTTTTGAACCATTCCATTGTAGATTTTGCTTTATGTTTTGGATCATTGTCTTGTTGGAAGACAAATCTCCGTCCCAGTCTCAGGTCTTTTGCAGACTCCATCAGGTTCTTCCAGAATGGTCCTGTATTTGGCTCCATCCATCTTCCCATCAATTTTAACCATCTTCCCTGTCCCTGCTGAAGAAAAGCAGGCCCAAACCATGATGCTGCCACCACCATGTTTGACAGTGGGGATGGTGTGTTCAGGGTGATGAGCTGTGTTGCTTTTACGCCAAACATAACGTTTTGCATAGTTGCCAAAAAGTTCAATTTTGGTTTCATCTGACCAGAGCACCTTCTTCCACATGTTTGGTGTGTCTCCCAGGTGGCTTGTGGCAAACTTTAAACGACACATTTTATGGATATCTTTAAGAAATGGCTTTCTTCTTGCCACTCTTCCATAAAGGCCAGATTTGTGCAATATACGACTGATTGTTGTCCTATGGACAGAGTCTCCCACCTCAGCTGTAGATCTATGCAGTTCATCCAGAGTGATCATGGGCCTCTTGGCTGCATCTCTGATCAGTCTTCTCCTTGTATGAGCTGAAAGTTTATAGGGACGGCCAGGTCTTGGTAGATTTGCAGTGGTCTGATACTCCTTCCATTTCAATATTATCGCTTGCACAGTGCTCCTTGGGATGTTTAAAGCTTGGGAAATCTTTTTGTATCCAAATCCGGCTTTAAACTTCTTCACAACAGTATCTCGGACCTGCCTGGTGTGTTCCTTGTTCTTCATGATGCTCTCTGCGCTTTTAACGGACCTCTGAGACTATCACAGTGCAGGTGCATTTATACGGAGACTTGATTACTAACAGGTGGATTGTATTTATCATCATTAGTCATTTAGGTCAACATTGGATCATTCAGAGATCCTCACTGAACTTCTGGAGAGAGTTTGCTGCACTGAAAGTAAAGGGGCTGAATAATTTAGCACGCCCAATTTTTCAGTTTTTGATTTGTTAAAAACGTTTGAAATATGCAATAAATGTTGTTCCGCTTCATGATTGTGTCCCACTTGTTGATTCTTCACAAAAAAATACAGTTTTATATCTTTATGTTTGAAGCCTGAAATGTGGCAAAAGGTCGCAAAGTTCAAGGGGACCGAATACTTTCGCAAGGCACTGTATATAAGGTCTCACAGTTGACAGTGCATGTCAGAGCAAAAACCAAGCCATGAGGTCGAAGGAATTATCCGTAGAGCTCAGGGACAGGATTGTGTTAAGGCACAGATCTGGGGAAGGGTACCAAAACATGTCAGCCGCATTGAAGGTCCCCAAGAACACACTGGCCTCCATCATTCTTAAAGGGAAGAAGTTTGGAACCACCAAGACTCTTCCTAGAGCTGGCCGCCCGGCAAAACTGAGAAATCGGTTAGAAGGGCATTGGTCCAAGAACCCAAATGGTCACTCTGATAGAGCTCCAGAGTTCCTCTGTGGATATGGGAGAACCTTCCAGAAGGAGAACCATCTCTGCAGCACTCCACCAATAAGGCCTTTATGGTAGAGTGGCTAGACAGAAGCCACTCCTCAGTAAAAGGCACATGAGGGGTGGCAGGGTAGCCTAGTGGTTAGAGTGTTGGACTAGTAACCGGAAGGTTGCAAGTTCAAACCCCCGAGCTGACAAGGTACAAATCTGTCATTCTGCCCCTGAACAGGCAGTTAACCCACTGTTCCTAGGCCGTCATTGAAAATAAGAATATGTTCTTAACTGACTTGCCTGGTTAAATAAAAATACAATTAAAATAAAAATGACAGCCCACTTGGAGTTTGCCAAAAAGCACCTAAAGGACTCAGACCATGAGAATCAAGATTCTCTAGTCTGATGAAACCAATATTGAACTCTTTGGCCTGAATGCCAAGCGTCACGTCTAGAGGAAACCTGGCATCATCCCTACGGTGAAGCATGGTGGTGGCTACATCAAGCTGTGGGGATGTTTTTCAGGGGCAGGGACTGTGAGACTTGTCAGGATCAAGGGAAAGAAAAACAGAGCAAAGTACAGAGAGATCCTTGATGAAAACCTACTCCATAGCGCTCAGGACCTCAGAATGGGGAAAAGGTTCACCTTCCAACCGCACACAGCCAAGACAACACAGGAGTGGCTTCGGGACAAGTCTCAATGTCCTTGAGTGGCCCAGACAGAGCCCGGACTTGAACCTGATCTAACATCTCTGGAGAGACCTGAAAATAGCTGTGAAGCGACGCTCCCCATCCAACCTGAAAGAGCTTGAGAGGATCTGCAGAGAAGAATGAGAGAAACTCCCCAAATACAGGTGTGCCAAATCTTGTAGCGTCATACAAGATTCAAGGCTGTAATCGCTGCCAAAAGGTACTTCAACAAAGGGTCTGAAGACTTATATAAATGTGATATTTCAGTTAAAGTTTTTATGAATATGCAAAAATTCCTAAAAACCTGTTTTTGCTTTGTCATTATTGGGTATTGCATGTAGATTGAATCCATTTTAGAATAAGATACGAATGCACTGTATACTGATTACTCATTCTCTGCTATCCATTTCTTACAGTGAAGTGGTAGGGGCCCTAGGGGAAGGGCTTAGGGGCCGAAATTAAACCATGCCAACAGGAGCCACATACCACAAAGAAGGTGGGTATCTATATCCACAACAAGACATTTCTCACAGAAAGAACTGTGTATTCAAAAGTTGCCAAAAATGAATTCTACCATCTTATCCATTACCTACACTTAAAGTCAAACATGATCATACGAATCAATCAATAGTCTGGTAGAATCAGGAGTATTATTTTTTATAAGCAAACTCACTAAAAGGGATGAATAAAATGCAATCTGCTTTACGAAGAATCCAAAAAGCCATTATTCTTAACATCCAACAGTATGGCAATTGATGGTTATTGACACTGTCTTAAGTGTTTGGAATTTTATACTGAAGCTGAAAAAAGTAGTAGATGACGTGCATACCTATATAACGTAGGCAGATGACGTGCATACCTTTATAACGTAGGCAGATGACGTGCATACCTTTATAACGTAGGCAGATGACGTGCATACCTATATACCGTAGGCAGATGACGTGCATACCTATATAATGTAGGCAGATGACGTGCATACCTATATAATGTAGGCAGATGACGTGTATACCTATATACCGTAGGCAGATGACGTACATACCTATATAACGTAGGTAGATGACGTACATACCTATATAACGTAGGCAGATGACGTACATACCTATATAACGTAGGTAGATGACGTGTATACCTATATACCATAGGCAGATGACGTGCATACCTATATAATGTAGGCAGATGACGTGCATACCTATATAATGTAGGCAGATGACGTGCATACCTATATAACGTAGGTAGATGATGTGTATACCTATATAATGTAGGCAGATGACGTACATACCTATATAACGTAGGTAGATGACGTACATACCTATATAACGTAGGTAGATGACGTGCATACCTATATAACGTAGGCAGATGACGTGCATACCTATATACCGTAGGCAGATGACGTGCATACCTATATAATGTAGGTAGATGACGTGCATACCTATATAACGTAGGTAGATGACGTGCATACCTATATAACGTAGGTAGATGATGTGTATACCTATATACCATAGGCAGATGACGTGCATACCTATATAAATGTAGGCAGATGACGTGCATACCTATATAATGTAGGCAGATGACGTGCATACCTATATAACGTAGGTAGATGACGTGCATACCTATATAACGTAGGTAGATGACGTGCATACCTATATAACGTAGGTAGATGATGTGTATACCTATATACCATAGGCAGATGACGTGCATACCTATATAATGTAGGCAGATGACGTAATGACGCCACAAAAAAATACAGCGTTACACAGAACAAAAGCAGAAAAATACTAAGTGCACACTTCCAACAACTAAACAAGTTCATGTCGAGCAGTCATTTGAAAGAGTAAGAACATTTCAGTGAGACAACTCGAAGGTGAAATCCATTAACTCCAAGATAATGGAATTCATTGCCCTTGACAATCAACCGTTCTCTGTCGTGGGTGATGTTGGCTTTTGTCAACCAAGAAGGCACTATTTTTTAGATGTTGCCTTACCGGAGTTACGCAGTATTGTTGAAACATCCATGAGCTACTTGCTATGGGCGTCACTGCTATTAGCTTCACGACTGACATTTGGACCAACGATGTCAGCCTCATGAGCATGCTGTCTGACAGCACAGTGGGTCAACAAGGAATTTGTACTGAGGAAAGCCGTATTGCTCAAGAATGTGCAGGTTCTCATACCACTGCTTCCATTTCAATGGCACTTGAGAACATGTTTGAAACTTGGAAACGTGAACACACTCCTAGGGCCATTTTCTCTGAGCCTCTATACTGTGTCTCCACCATGGTCGATGCTAGGTACAAGGACCGCTGCTTCGATACAGATACAGACTAGAAACAGGGTTTACGTGAAATGTTAGACACAGCTGGACAAGATGGAAACGGACACAGTGACAGTGAAGCTCCGAGGAAGAGAGGCCATGGACAGACAGAGCTTAAACTTCACTGCTTGACATGTATGATGAAATCCTGGTTGAGAATGAAACAACTGAACAGGCAGTTAACCCACTGTTCCTAGGCCATCATTGAAAATTTGAATTTGTTCTTAACTGACTTGCCTAGTTAGATAAAAGGCTAAAAAATAATAATAATAAACATTAAAAAATATATACAAAAAATATTGATGGGTACACTTCCTGCTTAAACGGGGAACACTCGCAATGGCCGCCACCCATTATGCCATCATTCATTTGAATGAGGATTCCTGTTCTATTCATTATATTTCTATGGCAGTACATGCAGTCAGAACACTTTTTAATTTATTTTTTAAATGTGTTCATTTAAAAAAATATAGATAACCAATGCGATTCAAAACGGTTATGACCGAGACCAAGGCCGAGACCAATGGCTGGCCATTTTACAGTCATCCAAAATTCCATGACTGTCACAGCACTACCTTTTAATTCACAAATGTATATTTTAGTCAATAACATCAACACTAATCTACGAAATAATCCAATAAATCATGAAAATAGAGGTGTGTCAAAATATGACGAATCTATGTATGCTGAGCTGCGAATGATATCAATTTGGCCTTAAGTAGTCATAAAAAAGGGATTCCTTGAAATTCACTTTACATCTTCAGCAGAGATCATTGACCCTTCCACAGCACGATCATGTATAATTGGGTCGAACTGCACTTCACACCCGCTTGAGAAAATGTTGCTCCTGGTGGGTTTCTTTTTCATTTACTACCAAGAAGCAGTAAACTTTCCACAATGTAGTCTATTCCATATGCTTCTTCTGAAAGAACGTTCTAGAATTTCTGATTCTCTGTAAAAATGAAAATGCCGAGATGCTAAACAATACTTAATAAAAGGAATGCAGCAAAATCGAAGCGCATATGCCGACGCACTCAAAGCAAACAATATTGAAGAGATGAAAATAGTCAAAACATGATTGGACCGTTATCGAGTACGTGAGAGGTCGGGGAGATTTCCATATGCATGAAGAGAATCTGACACATCTGGGCATTTTAAACAGCCAATGAAATTCACCAGACATTCTAATCCAGCAGACATTACATTTCTGCAAACATTCTAAAATCAGCAGAACCCAATTAGGCAATTACATATTATTTGTATGAAATAATTGTTACATGACTGTATAGCCCACTGCCTCTGGTTTCATTCGGTAAACAAGTTAGAAAACAAACAGTCATGTCCGGTGTTGCCTAGCCTACAGGCTATACAGACACCTAATAAGTATGTATCTATCTTGCCTACCATTTCTCAGTGCAAGCTACTCCACATTTAGACACAATTATATCCATAACCAGGCATTCACGCTGACATTAATCTATGTAATTACACCTTAACACCGTGTGAGATATGGGGGCAATGACAAGGGGACCGAGAACTTCCCCAAAATAACCCACAGGGTAAGGTGTTTTGAACTGATGCAGGGGGGTATTTTGAACACTTTCGATGCCCGAACAAAAACAATAAACACGAGGCGTCGGCTTGTTTGTCATGAAATGGTTTTCAGAGGGTCTACTCTACAGTCCATCTAAATCGACTCAAGCGCTACATGTAACACCTGAGTTTCTCCCTGGTGACCTATTTGACTTGCTCAAACATACACAACGTCCTATAGCCTACTTGAGGACATCGGGGCCGACATAACGTTACAGTAGGCAGGCTGCGCCTCGCTCGCTAGACGTCTGTGAGTAGCCTGCCATCTGAAGTAACTGCTATCTACGGGGCTGTGGGCGACCCGAACACAAACCGCAGCCAAAATAATGGTGCCACAAACACTTTTCCCATGCTATTTATGAAAATAACATCGAAATAATGAGCTATTATACCACTACTTAGTCTGAAACCCCAAGGAAATCGTATGCTAGCAAGCTACAGCTATCGATTTTGCATGGCAGAAGGGGTTTCGTTCTCCGAAGCGAAAATAGGTTCTGCACTCCTTTTTGGACGGGCTCCGAACGCAACTTCAACACTCGGCACTCGAAAATCGTTACGGAAGAAATATTTGAGAGATATTAACTTACACACTCCGACGACTCCGTCATACTATGCCTGGAGAAGCGTCGAAATAGTGCTGGACTGGTGTGATGGCTGAACTGATCTCTGTTACTGACTGGGAGAGAGCTGGGGAGTGGAGAGAGAGAGGACGGTGGCTGCCTGCGCGATGTGCTTTGCTCTTCCTGGTTCGGCTTCACGGATTTGCAGAAAACTTCATTTTAACCAATTGCTATACAGACAAGCCTCGCTGACATCCCAGTCTTCCAATAGCGAAAAGGCCTGGCGGTTAATTTCAAGACTAAAACCCCAAATATTTGTCGAATATGCGTTCCCCTGCGAAGTGGCTCGGATTAACTTGATTCAACTCGGTTAATTGCACCGGCTATGGAGCGATGTTGTCCGCCCTCAACGCCAGCCTCACCCTGTCATTTTGTCGTGACCAGACCACATTGAGTAAACCACTAGCTATATTTCCACACGTCTTCTGGTGTGTACAGCTATCACAACATTGTAATGTACACCCAAGAGAATGTAAAACATGCAGGGAAACACCAGTTCATTCTCATTGCCTGTGGTGGAATAAAATGAGAATGCTTTTCAAATAATAACCCTCCATTTCATTGGCCTAATTGATTTCTTAGCGTGCCCAAACAGTTAATTGGATATGGAAATAATTATAATTTCAATCAATATATTACAAAGCCTCTCACTAGTATAGGGTCCAAATGATTGAACCTTTGGACCAGGCATAAGCTGCTTCATGTGCATTAGGCTACCGCTATTACCGGTTTTATTAATCGCTTTATTACAGTATATATTGCTGTATTATAGGTACATGCAAACACCACTCAGTCATATTGCAGAGGAAATTAATCGAGCGCATTAATAATATGCGGGCCTCCACACTCCGTGTAATAACGGGCAAATTAATATGATAAATTATAGTGATCAGGTCCTAGTTTTGTGTAGGTGTCAGGTGATTACAATGTAATAATGCATAGGCACCCATTCTCAATAGTCTGGAGTTGCTTCCTCTCATTGTCTCCTTTCCTTCAGCAGCACAGATATGAAGGAACTGGACAGCTGAAAGCAAATCCCCAGTGGGTATCCACCATATTGCTTTTCCTTGGTATGGGTTTTCAGATATAAGCAGATGAATGAGAGGAAACTCCTTTAGACTATCGAGATTAAGGAGAGGAGACAAGTAGAGGAAGCTGTTGAACACTATTAAGATGAACCCTATACGATTTTAAATTCCCCACAACACCATGTGCATTAAGGTGAAACGTGTGATTTCAAGGCCCGAGACATCTGGCCACGCGACCACCAATCGTCGCTCTTTCAGACGTAGGCTGTTTCCAGAGTATCCATATTGAAGCCACGGTAATCTTTGTTAAAAAATGTAGTTGAATGTCTGTCAATTGCATCATTTCGGTCAGAAAATCGGTTGAGGAAAAGGATTTGGGCTGCAGACTGAACAGAATGTAAATGATCAGATGACTTGAAGGCTTCAACTAAGACAACTGACTGATTGTTTCTGTATGCCATTTCTATAGATAGAGCCATCTCGATATGTGCAAGATCTGTCCTATATACAAGTTAAACATGTCACTTTAAATCACACAGCAGCCATACATGGATAATAATAACCAGTTAATAAACATTTTACACAGCCGCTCATATGACTGCCAATTTGACATATTTCATTGATATGTCAATAACTGAGGGCACAATCAGTAGTCACTTCAGCTAAGCTCACTACTGTTTTTCAGTTTCACACTGCACCGTCACAACAGTCCCAAGCCAGTAGCCTATCAGGAGTCCACTGCATTATAGGCTGATGACACCTCTGACACAACCAAATTAAGCATGATGCAAACAAGAACAAATATCCTATTGTCACATACACAGATAGATGCAGTGAAATGTGTTGTTTTGCAGGGTCAGGCATAGTAGTACTGCACCCCTGGAGCAAATTATGGTTATTTGATTTTTCACCTTAACCACTAGGCTACCGGCTGCTTCCCTACAAAACTACAGCTAGTGACTGAATAACTTTTATATACTATAGCCAACTACAGTACCCTCTACCCCAGAGATTAATGTCTAATCGGCAATAAACCAGGACGTCAAAGAGTAACTTTATCCGTTCACCCAAAGCCTTATAATCTTGCAAAATGGAGACAAAAATCACTTTACTAATATTAAAACAAAAACATAGAACCAAAAATCCTTGCATTGACTAGATTTAAACTACACTGTTTTAAGGTGATATATTAATCACAAACTCTATCCGTGGGCTGTTCACAAACAACATAAAGCCATGGAATTGTTTTTCAGCTATGGTAATATGTAGCAGGAAGGAGAGAAAGAGCAGAGTGACTAATACAAAGTGGTAATTTCCCAAACCATTTATCTGATGACACTTCCATGCTGTACCATCTTCCCCACCTAATGGCAAGGGTTCATTTCTGTGCTGTTGTTTCCAGGGGACTTTTATCACAGTCAGTGACACCCTTTAGTTTAGAATGACAAATACTTCCCATTCTCCTGTCCTCCATACAGGTCTGACTGGACTTGTTGTAATGATGTTGCACCCCAAACTTCATCTACACCTGTGAGAGATGGGCTATGCTGTGTGAGGGGAACATCTGTAGAAGGGCGGTTTTGTGTAAAAGTCAACCTGAGCATGTGTAGCTCATGGGGATGTGAAACTTATTCCTCAGCCCAACTGTTCCTCCTCAGCACCTGCGCTAGCTTTTTGCGTGGCGCAGACTGGTAACATGCTTCAGGAGGGCGGCCACGTGTGCTAGCAAGGCAGGGGTCCTGGGTCCGAGCCTCGTTGTGAGCCGAATCAGGAGGAAGCGGTACTGACTAAGCAAGAAGTGTGACGTCTTTTACACATGCACATTCAAGTTAGTAATTTCCATAATTATCCTTAAGGTCTACAGTATATGTTGGAGTTCAGGCTTTAATTATCCTTAAGGTCTACAGTATATGTTGGAGTTCAGGCTTTAATTATCCTTAAGGTCTACAGTATATGTTGGAGTTCAGGCTTTAATTATCCTTATGGTCTACAGTATATGTTGGAGTTCAGGCTTTAATTATCCTTAAGGTCTACAGTATATGTTGGAGTTCAGGCTTTAATTATCCTTATGGTCTACAGTATATGTTGGAGTTCAGGCTTTAATTATCCTTATGGTCTACAGTATATGTTGGAGTTCAGGCTTTAATTATCCTTATGGTCTACAGTATATGTTGGAGTTCAGGCTTTAATTATCCTTATGGTCTACAGTATATGTTGGAGTTCAGGCTTTAATTATCCTTATGGTCTACAGTATATGTTGGAGTTCAGGCTTTAATTATCCTTATGGTCTACAGTATATGTTGGAGTTCAGGCTTTAATTATCCTTATGGTCTACAGTATATGTTGGAGTTCAGGCTTTAATTATCCTTAAGGTCTACAGTATATGTTGGAGTTCAGGCTTTAATTATCCTTATGGTCTACAGTATATGTTGGAGTTCAGGCTTTAATTATCCTTATGGTCTACAGTATATGTTGGAGTTCAGGCTTTAATTATCCTTAAGGTCTACAGTATATGTTGGAGTTCAGGCTTTAATTATCCTTATGGTCTACAGTATATGTTGGAGTTCAGGCTTTAATTATCCTTATGGTCTACAGTATATGTTGGAGTTCAGGCTTTAATTATCCTTATGGTCTACAGTATATGTTGGAGTTCAGGCTTTAATTATCCTTAAGGTCTACAGTATATGTTGGAGTTCAGGCTTTAATTATCCTTATGGTCTACAGTATATGTTGGAGTTCAGGCTTTAATTATCCTTATGGTCTACAGTATATGTTGGAGTTCAGGCTTTAATTATCCTTATGGTCTACAGTATATGTTGGAGTTCAGGCTTTAATTATCCTTATGGTCTACAGTATATGTTGGAGTTCAGGCTTTAATTATCCTTATGGTCTACAGTATATGTTGGAGTTCAGGCTTTAATTATCCTTATGGTCTACAGTATATGTTGGAGTTCAGGCTTTAATTATCCTTATGGTCTACAGTATATGTTGGAGTTCAGGCTTTATTTGAAAAGGAGGAATTTGACTAAATTTTAACCATTACAGAGTAGGTGTCCAAGGCTATTAGAATGGGCTCAAATAGCTTGTTTTTCCACTCACAGCTGTCCCCAAGTGTTAGTTATGAACATGAGATGTTAATGAAGCAATACAAACCAAATTGAAGTGTCTTGACTTTGTTTGTGCATTCTACAGTCTTATTTTTTTTTTCACCTTTATTTAACCAAGTAGGCAAGTTGAGAACAAGTTCTCATTTACAATTGCGACCTGGCCAAGATAAAGCAAAGCAGTTCGACACATACAACGACACAGAGTTACACATGGAGTAAAACAAACATACAGTCAATAATACAGTATAAACAAGTCTATATACGATGTGAGCAAATGAGGTGAGAAGGGAGGTAAAGGCTAAAAGGCCATGGTGGCAAAGTAAATACAATATAGCAAGTAAAACACTGGAATGGTAGTTTTGCAATGGAAGAATGTGCAAAGTAGAAATAAAAATAATGGGGTGCAAAGGAGCAAAATAAATTAATTAATTAAATACAGTTGGGAAAGAGGTAGTTGTTTGGGCTAAATTATAGGTGGGCTATGTACAGGTGCAGTAATATGTGAGCTGCTCTGACAGTTGGTGCTTAAAGCTAGTGAGGGAGATAAGTTTCAGAGATTTTTGTAGTTCGTTCCAGTCATTGGCAGCAGAGAACTGGAAGGAGAGGCGGCCAAAGAAAGAATTGGTTTTGGGGGTGACTAGAGAGATATACCTGCTGGAGCGTGTGCTACAGGTGGGAGATGCTATGGTGACCAGCGAGCTGAGATAAGGGGGGACTTTACCTAGCAGGGTCTTGTAGATGACATGGAGCCAGTGGGTTTGGCGACGAGTATGAAGCGAGGGCCAGCCAACGAGAGCGTACAGGTCGCAATGGTGGGTAGTATATGGGGCTTTGGTGACAAAACGGATTGCACTGTGATAGACTGCATCCAATTTGCTGAGTAGGGTATTGGAGGCTATTTTGTAAATGACATCGCCAAAGTCGAGGATTGGTAGGATGGTCAGTTTTACAAGGGTATGTTTGGCAGCATGAGTGAAGGATGCTTTGTTGCGAAATAGGAAGCCAATTCTAGATTTAACTTTGGATTGGAGATGTTTGATATGGGTCTGGAAGGAGAGTTTACAGTCTAACCAGACACATAAGTATTTGTAGTTGTCCACGTAATCTAAGTCAGAGCCGTCCAGAGTAGTGATGTTGGACAGGCGGGTAGGTGCAGGTAGCGATCGGTTGAAGAGCATGCATTTAGTTTTACTTGTATTTAAGAGCAATTGGAGGCCACAGAAGGAGAGTTGTATGGCATTGAAGCTTGCCTGGAGGGTTGTTAACACAGTGTCCAAAGAAGGGCCAGAAGTATACAGAATGGTGTCGTCTGCGTAGAGGTGGATCAGAGACTCACCAGCAGCAAGAGCGACATCATTGATGTATACAGAGAAGAGAGTCGGTCCAAGAATTGAACCCTGTGGCACCCCCATAGAGACTGCCAGAGGTCCGGACAGCAGACCCTCCGATTTGACACACTGAACTCTATCAGAGAAGTAGTTGGTGAACCAGGCGAGGCAATCATTTGAGAAACCAAGGCTGTCGAGTCTGCCGATGAGGATGTGGTGATTGACAGAGTCGAAAGCCTTGGCCAGATCAATGAATACGGCTGCACAGTAATGTTTCTTATCGATGGCGGTTAAGATATCATTTAGGACCTTGAGCGTGGCTGAGGTGCACCCATGACCAGCTCTGAAACCAGATTGCATAGCAGAGAAGGTATGGTGAGATTCGAAATGGTCGGTAATCTGTTTGTTGACTTGGCTTTCGAAGACCTTAGACCTTATAAAGATAGCAGGTGACTGGGACAGGCAATGTTACAAAACATTTGTATGATTTTTGGGGGTAAAACATGCACCTTACATCAGATCTTGAAATGTTCTCTGTGAAGCTAACTTTCGTCAAGGTTATATATGGTCTATAATTGGTTACTCCCTTTTCATTGTTAGTATCCTTTTTTCAGCATGTTGATATCCGTAACATCCGTAACAGCTGTGGATGTGATGGCTATTACACACATATCATACACACACAGTGCATTCGGAAAGTATTCAGACCTTGACTTTTTCCACATTCTGTTATATTACAACCCTATTCTAAAATTGATGGAGAAAAACAAGCAATTTAATCAATCTACACACAATACCCCATAATGACATAGCAAAACAGGTTTGTCATTTTTTGCTAATTTATTAAAAATAAAAAACGTAATTATTCAGACCCTTTACTCAGTACTTTGTTGAAACACCTTTGGCAGCGATTACAGTTTCTCCCACTCTTCTTTGCAGATCCTCTCAAACTCTGTCAGGTTGGATGGGGAGCGTCGCTGCACAGCTATTTCCAGGTTGGATGGGGAGCGTCGCTGCACAACTATTTCCAGGTTGGATGGGGAGCGTCGCTGCACAGCTATTTCCAGGTTGGATGGGGAGCGTCGCTGCACAGCTATTTCCAGGTTGGATAGGGAGCGTCGCTGCACAACTATTTCCAGGTTGGATGGGGAGCGTCGCTGCAAAACTATTTCCAGGTTGGATGAGGAGCGTCGCTGCACAACTATTTCCAGGTTGGATGAGGAGCGTCGCTGCACAACTATTTCCAGGTTGGATGGGGAGCGTCGCTGCACAGCCATTTCCAGGTTGGATGGGGAGTGTCGCTGCACAGCTATTTCCAGGTTGGATGGGGAGCGTCGCTGCACAGCTATTTCCAGGTTGGATGGGGAGCGTCGCTGCACAGCTATTTCCAGGTTGGATGGGGAGCGTCGCTGCACAACTATTTCCAGGTTGGATGGGGAGCGTCGCTGCACAGCTATTTCCAGGTTGGATGGGGAGCGTCGCTGCACAACTATTTCCAGGTTGGATGGGGAGCGTCGCTGCACAACTATTTCCAGGTTGGATGGGGAGCGTCGCTGCACAGCTATTTCCAGGTTGAATGGGGAGCGTCGCTGCACAACTATTTCCAGGTTGGATGGGGAGCGTCGCTGCACAACTATTTCCAGGTTGGATGGGGAGCGTCGCTGCACAACTATTTCCAGGTTGGATGGGGAGCGTCGCCGCACAGCTATTTTCAGGTCTCTCCAGATATGTTAGATCGGGTTCGAGTCCGGGCTCTGGCTGGGCCACTGAAGGACATCCAGAGACTTGTCCCGAAGCCACTTCTGCGTTGTCTTGGCTATGTGCTTTGTGTCATTGTCCTGTTGGAAGGTGAACCTTCACCCCGTTCTGAGGTCCTGAGCGCTCTGGAGAAGGTTTTCATCAAGGATCTCTGTACTTAGCTTCGTTCATCTTTCCATTGATCCCGATTAGTAAATCAGTCCCTGCCGCTGAAAAACATCCCCACGGCATGATGCTACCACCACCACGCTTCACTGTAGGGATGGTGCCAGGTTTCCTCCAGACGTGACGCTTGGCATTCCAGCCAAATAGTTCAACCTGAAAATAGCTGTGCAGAGACGCTCCTCATCTAACCTGACAGAGCTTGAGAGGATCAGAAGAGAAGAATTGGAGAAACTCCCCAAATACAAGTGTGCTAAGCTTGTAGCATCATACCCAAGAAGAATTGAGGCTGTAATCGCTTGCAAAAGTGCTTCAACAAAGAACTGAGTAAAGGGTCTGAATACTTATGTAAATGTAATATGTTTTTTTTATGTACACTCTACCGTTCAAAAGTTGTTCACTTAGAAATGTACTTATTTTCCATGAAAAGCATGCATGTAATTAGTTGCAAAATAATAGGAAATATAGTAAAAATGTTGACGTTATAAATAATGATTTGTAATTTAAATAATAGTGTCCTTCAAACTTTGCTTACATCAAAGAATCCTCCATTTGCAGCAATTTCAACCTTGCAGACCTTTAGCATTCTAGTTGTCAATTTTTTGAGGTAATCTGAAGAGATTTCACCACATGCTTCCTGAAGCACCTCCCACAAGTTGGATTGGCTTGATGGGCACTTCTTATGTACCATACGGTCAAGCTGCTCCCACAACAGCTCAATAGGGTTGAGATCCGGTGACTGTGCTGGCCATTCCATTATAGACAGAATACCAGCGGACTGCTTCTTACCTAAATAGTTCTTGCATAGTTTAGAGCTGTACTTAGGGTCATTGTCCTGTTGTTGGAGGAAATTGGCTCAAAATAAGTGCCGTTCACAGGGTATGGCATGGAGTTGCAAAATTGAGTGATAGATCTTGAAGAAGGAAGGCTCTTTTACCCTGTACAAATCTTCCACTTTACCACCACCAAAGCCCCCCCCCCAGACCATCACATTGCCTCCACCATGCTTGACAGATGGCGTCAAGCACTCCTCCAGCATCTTTTCATTTTTCTGCGTCTCACAAATGTTCTTCTTTGTGATCCAAACACTTCGAACTTAGATTTGTCTGACCAGAGCACTTTTTTTCCAATCTGTGTTATTTTGCCCATCTAAATATTTTATTTTTATTGGCCAGTCTGCGATATGGCTTTTTCTTTGCAACTCTGCCTAGAAGGCCAACATCCCGGAGTCGCCTCTTCACTGTCGACGTTGAGATTGGTGTTTTGCGGGTACGATTTAATGAAGCTGCTAGTTGAGGACTTGTGAAGCATCTGTTTCTCAAAGTAGACACTAATGTACCTGTCCTCTTGCTCAGTTGTGCACCGGGGCCTCCCACTCTTTCTATTCTGGATAGAGGCAGTTTGCGCTGTTCTGTGAAGGGAGTAGTGCACAGCGTTGTACGAGATCTTCAGTTTCTTGGCAATTTATCGCATGGAATAGCCTTAATTTCTCAGAACAAGAATCGACTGACGAGTTTCAGAAAGTTTCTTGTTTCTGGCCATTTTGTGCCTGTAATCGAACCCACAAATGTTGATGCTCCAGATACTCAACTAGTCTAAAGAAAGACAGTTGTATTGCTTCTTTAATCAGAACAACAGTTTTCAGCCGTGCTAACAATTGCAAAAGGGTTTTTGTAATGATCAATTAGCCTTATAAAATTATAAATTTAGCTAATCTAACACAACGTGCAATTGGAACACAGGAGTGATTGTTGCTGATAATGGGCCTCTGTACATCTATGCCGTTTCCAGCTACGCTAGTCATTTACAACATTAACAATGTCTACACTATATTTCTGATCAATTTAATGTTATTTTAATGGACACTTTTTTAAATTTCAAACACAAGGACATTTCTAAGTGACCACTAACTTTTGAACGGTAGTGTATACATTTGCAAAAATGTCTACAAACTTGTTTTTTCTTTGTCATTATGAGGTATTGTGTTTAAATTGAAGAGGGGAAGAAAACAATTGAATCAATTTTAGAATAAAGCTGTAATATAACAAAATGTGGAAAAAGTATAGGGGTCTGAATACTTTCCGAATGCACTGTATACCTCATCTTCAGAAGCTTGTGCAGTCACCACTTATATTGTGTGCTTATATTCTTCAGACTCTTACTGAAGCAATTGCCGATATCTCTAACATTGTGTTCTGGCAATACTGTTTTTTTGTTTTTTATCTGTGAAGAGTCCTGGGGCCTCATTTATCAAAGGTGCATGCGCACCCAAAAGTGTGCATACCTCAAGGTACAGCTCAGACCACACGTACACAATTTATGGTAGTTGATCAGTTGTATTGCAAGCAAATATTGTTCTTACAGGGAATTTGAAGTGTTTGATGCACAGGAATTATAACTATGGTAGGCTAACAAAAACGTCAAAGCTTGGTAAAGCATGATAAAACAGATGCATTTGCGGTTGGTTAGGAGATCGCATAGCAGCATGTAGCCTAATGTGTTTATTTTGCAGCACTCTCATTTTCTGACATGACTGGGTTATTCCAGCTGCACAACAAATATTAGGCTACTATTTATCCATTGCTCATTCAATAGCCAAGTATGCGCGAACGTAAATAAACCGGTAGCCTTTTGACAGTATAGGCTAGTATTGCTGTGTGGTAGGAGCACGAAATCATAGCCTAATTAATCTCAGAGCCTATTTTTATTTTATTTGACCTTTATTTAACTAGGCAAGTCAGTTAAGAACTCATTCTTATTTTCAATGATGGCCTAGGAACAGTGGGTTACCTGCCTTGTTCAGGGGCAGAACGACAGAAGATCAAATCCAGCTCAGGGATTTGATCTTGCAACCTTACAGTTGCTAGTCCAACACTCTAACCACTAGGCTACCTGCCGCCCAAAGGCAGGAGATAGAAACACAATCATGTCCTGAAACAAAATATTGAACAACAATTTTGTCTTTTTCATAGAAGTGTGGGCTGAAGCATTTACTTTTAAATAGTTGAAAAGACAATCTTGCAGAATGCGCGGCCAGTGTTTAGCACTCGCTATAGGCGGCATGCATTTTAAGTTGGAAAAAGTCACTGCAAAATACCACTACAGAACTGTGCGCTTTAGAAACCATCATGGCCCAGTTCCAACATCTCAAAATCATACAGCAAATGAGAGCGTTGTTGTTAGCATGCAAGGTGAATAGAGGGCGTTTTCCAGGCTGGGTTGTAAACCAATGATTTAAATATACACTAGATCACTGACAGGGGGCGCTTTATTATGAATAGCTACATTTGTTTTTGCCACGTTTATTCTATTACAGAAACCTTAAATGCATACTTTTAAATTATGTGAGCTAAACATACAAAGAAAAAATATAAACGTATAAAACATTTTCCTTAAAGTGTACTTTAAAAAAAAGTTCTAATGTTACCTTCCCCCACCACAACAACAAAAATACATGTCATTTTGTTCTTGAAACATTTATTTGAAATACTGTAGAATTCAATTAATTCCTATGGAGGACCGCTCCTTCTGGGGAGTGCCAGTAAGGCCTATCGGTGGCTTCAAAGCCTCTCACTGGCCAAAACACAGCAACAGCCATCCAGGGTTTATCTCATTGGTTGTTATGCTTGTTCACGAGCGTAGAAATATAGTATGGCTCTGATCTATTAATGAACACATGCGCATGTGACAGTTTGATAAATCCCAATAATTTATTGCGCACGCAAATCCTAGAATCTCCACATATGCAAGAATTTTGTGAGAAATGTACACTGTTGATAAATTAGGCCCCTGGAGTCTTTTTCAAATGAATGCACCCCAAAATATAATGACTTTATCCAGTGTCTATTAAAGCAGATTGGCAGTACAGGCACATGTAAGGCCTATATGATCTCATTTGTATATTTTGATATACACTATATATACACACAAAAGTATGCGGACAACCCTTCAAATGAGTGGATTCAGCCATTTCAGCCACACCCATTGCTGACAGGTGTAATCTCCAAAGACAAACATAGGCAGTAGAATGGTCTTACTGAAGAGCTCAGTGACTTTCAACGTTGCACCGTCATGGGATGCCACCTTTCTAACAAGTCAGTTCGTCAAATTTTTGCCCTGCTAGAGCTGCCCCGGTCAACTGTAAGTGCTGTTGTTGTGAAGTGGAAATGTCTAGGAGCAACAACCTCTCAGCCACGAAGTGGTAGGCCACACAAGCTCACAGAACGGGACCGTCGAGTGCTGAAACGCGTAGCGCGTAAAAATGGTCTGTTCTCGGATGCAACACTCACTACCAAGTTTCAAACGGGCTCTGGAAGCAACGTCAGCACAATAACTGTTCGTCAGGATCCTCATGAAATGGGTTTCCACGGCCGAGCAGCCGCACACAAGCCTAAGTTCACCATGCGCAATGCCAAGCGTCGGCTGGAGTGGTATAAAGCTTGCCACCATTGGACTGGGGCAGTGGAAATGCATTGTCTGGAGTGATGAATCACGCTTCACCATCTGGCAGTCCGACAGATGAATGTGGGTTTGGCGGATGTCAGGAGAACACTACCTACCCGAATGCATAGTGCCAACTAAAGTTTGGTGGAGGAGGAATAATGGTCTGGGGCTGTTTTTCATGGATCGGGCAAGGCCCCTTAGTTCCAGTGAAGGGAAATCTTAACGCTACAACATACAATGACATTGTAGACGATTCTGTGCTTCCAACTTTATGGCAACAGTTTGGGGAAGGCGCTTTCCTGTTTCATAATGACAATGCCCTCGTGCACAAAGCGAGGTCCATACAGAAATGGTTTGTCGAGATCAGTGTGGAGGAACTTGACTGGCCTGCACAGAGCACTGACCTCAACCCCATCGAACACCTTTGGGATGAATTGGAACACCGACTGCGAGCCAGGCCTAATCACACAACATCAGTGCCCTCCCTCACTAATGCTCTTGTGGCTGAATGGAAGTAATTCCCCTGCAGCAATGTTCCAACATCTAGTGGAAAGCCTTCCCAGAAGAGTGGAGGCTGTTATAGCTGCAAAGGAGGGACCAACTCCATATTAATGCCCATGATTTTGAAATGGGATGTTCGGTGTCATATGCACACACACCATGATACTGACTCTGAGAGAAACATGCGACAAAGATACATAATAACAATATAAGTTAAAGAAGCACAAAGCTTAATACATGTGTTATAAGGGATCGTAAGAAGGATATAGTTTTAAACTAAACTAAATGTTATGCTCGTTGTTGAGTCATGCATCCAGGTGGCTTAGCAAGCTAATAATAATTTGATGTGTGAAATAGGACAAATAAGCACATATGTGCATGTTTTGTATTCACAAGCATGTGATGAATTTGAAATATGTTTTTGTGCATATCCCACTCTCCCTAGGCAGAGTGGGGTCACGGCCAGGTTCTATCAATGACGACCCTGGAGCAATTAGGGTTTAGTGCCTTGCTCAGGCGCACGTCGACATTTTTCACCTTGTCGGATCGGGGATTCGAACTAGCGACATTTCGTTTACTGGCCCAACGCTCTAACTGCTAGTCTACCTGCCACCATATAAAATAATATATTAGGCTGTAACATTGCCTAATTGTTGTATTTATTGAAGGCTAAACATCAATTTATTGGTAACTACACCAGATTTCAAAACTAATTGCACGCTTTTGAATCACAACATCGACTCTATTGCTCCTAATGCTCACTTCTTGGCTAGCACGAGTAGCAGTGACACAGTAGCATAGTAGTCTCCAACCAGGGGTACTAGGACTCCTGGGGGTACTTGGCCTATCCACAGGGGGTACTTGAGTAGACTCATGAGACCATAGACTTACTGGTAAAATGCACACGAGTGGTTACTTCAGGGGTACTCCGAACAGAGCAAAGTTCAGATGGTGGTACAGTAACCGAAAAAGGTTGGGAACCACTGCAGTAGCATACACGGGCTGGAGTGGATGACCACTATACATCGCGCACGCTTTTAGGCTAGCAGCACAGCCAAGTACCACTCCCCGAAACAATTTCCTATTTTCATGGCTACTTGACTCATTAATACACACACACACGACTCGAAACATACACAGCAAACGCAATCGCCATCACTGGAAGAACAGCGAAATAGTATGGGCTAGTTTAGTGGCATTATCTAGCTAGCTAGCTACCTAGCTACTCCACGAACGAACCCATGAGAAAAGAGGCAGCAACGCAAGCTACTCACCCGTATGGGTCTCCGTATGGATCTCCGTGGCACTCCTGTCCTAATTGGCACGCTAACAATCTGCAATCTTGGTATAATACTCTCCAGGACACCTTGTTGTTTAACAGAGGTGGATAGCTAACAACTACGAACTATCTAGCTAGCTAGTTGTCCGATACTGGGGCTGCTAGATTCTGTTCTTTACTTGAAGTGCTTGTCTCAGCGAACGTCAATGTCGCAGAATTAGATGTGGCTTCCTCTAGCCTTTCCACACTCTTTTCGAGGACCCCCCAAAAACAATCGACGAAAGAAGTAAACAACTCCAAGCATCATCCTATTCGCCGAAAGGTACTCCCTAGTGTTAGCTACATCAACTCAAACACGGACCTATTTCCACACACGAGTTGATACCGTTGATTGGGGCGGGCTAAAGTGTAGAGATACACGTCGCTTTATCCGTTATGGCACTGTACAACCTAACTGCACTGTGTGGCAGTTTTCAGTTGCGCACCAGTGACAAATAAGGCTGCTCGCCAGAAACCCAAGTGCTGTAGCTAAGCTACTCTGTTGCACCGGTTGTGAACAGTGTACCAATTCTCAGCAGACCCGGGCTTCAAAGCAGGTAAAACATCTCAGAACTGTTTTCTTCGCATGTAAAAACATATATATATATTTTTTTTGGCAGTGTAGCGTATTTTACATAACAGCATCACCCAGGAGGGGTGTGTGTCCGATCACAGTTGAGGACAACATGGATATACTTTTAAAAGGGGCATCCAGCGCTTGGTCGGCAATCTTTCAATAGCAATATAGGGGGTATTGGGCCTTTACGGGTCCTTCCTCCAGGATGCAACTTTTTATATAGCATAGTCTAAACTTGAGTTCATGAACATGCATCCATTTTAGACAAGGCTACCACAAAATTAACAGGTGGAAACACTCAAACAAAGGCTATCCTCCTGCAAATGTTTCTATTATTTAGCATATTTGAGGAATCACAGGCCTAAATAACCACGGATCTGGGCATCTTTGTATATGAGATCTGGAGACTACCACTGCAGACGACATAGTAAATGGCCCAACAGCATTTCAATTAGTTCATTCATGCACGGCTACCTATTCAATTCTCTTCACAATCCTTTTGGGGCAAATAGAGGCTGGACTTCGCTCTAATATTGCCTTTGATATTGGGTGCGTTCGTAAATTCAATCTGGAGTGCCCGAGTGAGCTCTGGACGTTCGTAAATTCAGAGCGTTTCTCACAATGGCAGTCAAACACCCAAGCTAACTGGCTAAAGTTAACTAGCTTGCTAGCTATTTCCAGATATTAACGAGAGAACTCCTCACTCTGACCATTTTACTCGCCCTAGCAGAGGTGTTTATCAGTGTTCATGTTATCCAGAGCGTTGGTGACTGTAACTGTGCTGCCGGCAACAATTTAATTAAGCTTTTTTGCCGATTTTTACAACACCCGCCATATTCAACGGGTGTTGTCAGCAACTGTTGTTGCAGAATGTAAGAATGTGAAATGCATTGGTTGCCATGGTTTTCAACCACCCCTAACCAACCCGAATCACCTAAATCAAGATTGGGTATTGAAAAATCATTAGTGACCCTTAACTCAGCAAAGTGGCACAAACCTCCCTGAATACAAGAAATTGCTTTCATTCCCTAACAGTAAGGAGTGTGAGACTGTAGCCTAAATGTGTTACTCTCCAGCAGCATTTGATTTAATAAGTGGAGTTATGATGCATTCTATATTATAGAATGAAATCAATATCAATGTGCTAGCTTAGCAGTATTAGCTTCCTCCCTCCGAATACAACTCGGGGTAAACGGTAAACCCAGTGCCCTCTCCCTCACTAAAACAGGTGACTGCCCTATGGAAAAGGATCCAATTCAGCAGCTACATTGGCAACATTTCCAGCTGGCTGTGGAGTAGAGCTTTTCACGGGTCCTGGTGGGATCTAATTACCCGGGACCTGACCCGGACCCCATTGGGTTTGAGTCCAAAACTCAAACTTTCCCTCAGGTCTGGGTCGGGTCCTGTTTTATTGTCATCGGGTCTATGTAAGCTAAGCTGATAGACCTGAGTGGACTCGAATGGACCTGACCACGGCTCTGCATAGCCTATAGCATATTTATTTTCTAATAAGGTGAATTTACCGACTTATAGAAGGCCTAGCACACATATAAAGACCTATTTGTTTATCAGAAGAGCAACTTGGCTGATAAACATAATTTTTTTGTCACTCGGGTCTAATCGGTTTTGATCTAGACACGGACCAATTAGGGTACGTACGGGTTGGGTCTAGGTCTGGTTGTCCTCCGGTCCATTCGGGTTTGGGTCCCCATTTCATAAAAAATATTGGGTCCGTTCATATCCGGGTCTGATTGTCCTTGGGTCTGTTCGGACCAACCTTTGGACCCGAGAAGACCTTGTCTCCGTTACACAGTGACATGCCCCTGGTCACTGTATATTCCGCTGTGTTTTTCATGCTGGTTTATTTTCCATTTTTTCGTGTTTTCGGTATCCTCTTTACCCGGAGCAACAACAATGTCACAATGCATATGATGTAGGCCAATCTGGAAACTGTAGAATGTCTACATTATCCACAATTCCATCTGCCCTCATGTCATTATGTGATGTAATTTAAATGCA
Organism: Oncorhynchus nerka; assembly: GCF_034236695.1. Lineage (NCBI taxonomy): Eukaryota > Metazoa > Chordata > Actinopteri > Salmoniformes > Salmonidae > Oncorhynchus > Oncorhynchus nerka. The sequence goes on from NC_088408.1 coordinate 22,026,036, forward strand.
TCATAGTGGATGCATCATAATGCTTTGGTAAAAACCTCAATGACCAAACTGTATGACTCTGCAAAACAGGTGTTGGAGGGAAAAGGTTTCCACTCCTATATCAACAACTGCATATCCCATGTCTCTGTAGCTGCCCTGTTTTCCCCAATTTTTAAAGGCTGAATACAGCTGTTTTTATATCAATCAAATAAGCACTAGGCCAAAAACATAGGCCACAAACGTAAACTGGTAGATTACTCACCCCACACTGGAGAGGGGGAAAATTGATTAGAAACATTACTTTTTCTTTCAAATGCAAATGCCATGATCCCACATGAAATATGGGAGTTTTTTTAAATGCTCCAGATTTAAGAATATTAGCATCATATTCAGAGACCAAAAAACTTAACAGATAAACATATTTTTGAGGGAATCAAATGATACATTTCCAATTATTTACCACCTGTAATGGTTGATTTTCTTTATCTAAGGCTCATAAGAAGTGCATTGTCCGGATACATGCCATAGGCCACTTTATATTCCACTATGTTTTGTATTTTTGTTTATTTGTCCGTTTTTATTTTTTTATCTTGGTAACCAGAGCAACAACAATGTCACAATGCATATGATGGAAAATTACTTAATTACCCATAATGCTTATTGACTTAACATTCCATTGTAATTCCAATTACCATGGCAATTATGTGTCACAATACTAATTATATTTATATGCTGTATGGCAGGCCAGTGACTTTTGCAACCAAATTGTATTACTTTGTCCAATCGCACACAGGCTTTTATGGTCACACAAGGTGCCACCTGTGGATTCAAAATGAGTAGCCTTACAATTATTTACATGGCCCCAGTTCCATTTGCAACCAAATACGTTTTTAGAATAGATACAAATAGATACTAAATTGTAGTTCTCAAAGATGCAATTGCAAATTAATGAATCAAATCCAATGATTTACCAACAAGTATAGACAACCTAGATGGGAAACTATTGAGAATGGTAGCAGACTGTATTGCCATCCCCATTTGCCATGTCTTTAACCAAAGCCTAAAGGAGTGTGTATGTCCACAGGTGTGGAAGGAAGCTAAAGTAATTCCACTTCCTAAAAATAGTAAAGCACCCTTTCCTGGCTCAAACAGCCACCCAATCAGTTTGCTGCCTGTGCTTCGTAAACTGTTGGTGAAAATTGTGTTTACGGTATCCCTCAAGGAAGTTGCCTTGGGCTGATGTTTTTTTTAAAGCTAAACTTGCTTTTTGCCTTAGTAATCTCTGGTGGCATAGCATTCCACGATGACTTTATACATACAGTGCCATCAGAAAGCATTCACACCAAATGTTGTTGTGTTACAGCCTGAATTAAATTGGATTAAATTGAGATGTTTGTCACTGGCCTACACACAATACCCCATAATGTCAGTTATTTTTTATTTGACAAATTAATAAAAAAAATTAATCTGAAATTTCTTGAGTCAATAAGTATTTAACCCCTTTGTTATGGCAAGCCTAAATAAATTCAGGAGTAAACATTTGCTTAACAAGTCAGACAATATGTTGCATTGACTCACTCTGTGCGCAATAATAGTGTTTAGCATGATTTTTCAATGACTACCTCATCTCTGTACCACTAACATACAATTATCTGTAAGGTCCCTCAGTCGAGCAGTGAATTTCAAACACAAAGACAGGGGAGGTTTTGCAATGCCTCGCAAAGAAAGGCACCTATTGGTAGATGGATAAAAATGTAAAAGCAGACTTTGAATATCCCTTTGAGCATGGTGATATTATTAACTATACTTTGGATGGTGTATCAATACACCCAGTCACAAAAAATATACAAGTGTCCTTCCTAACTCAGTTGCTGGAGAGGAAGGAAACAGCTCAGGGATTTCACCATGAGGCCAATTGTGACTTTAAATCAGTTACTGAATTTAATTTCTGTGATAGGAGAAAACTGAGGATCGATCAACAACATTTTAGTTACTCCACAATACTAGCATAATTGACAGAGTGAAAAGAAGGAAGCCTTTACAGAATAAAAATATTCCAAAACATGCATCCTGTTTGCAACAAGGCACTGAAGTAATACTGAAAAAAAGGTGGCAAAGCAATTCACGTTTTGGCCTGAATACAAAGTGTTATGTTTGGGGCAAATCCAATACAACACAATACTGAGTTCCACTCTCAATATTTTCAAGCATAGTGGTGGCTGCATCATGTTATAGGTATGCTTGTAATCGTTAAGGACTGGGGAGCTTTTCAGGATAAAAAATAAATAAACTAAATGAAACTAAGCACAGGTAAAATCTAAAACGCAAGGCTAAATCTACACGGGAGTTGCTTAGCATGAAGACAGTAAATTTTCCTGAGTGGCAGAGTTACAGTTTTTCTTGAAAATCTATATTAAGACCTGCAAATGGTTGTCTAGCAATGATCATCAACCAATTTGACAGAGCTTGAAGACATTTTAAAAGAATCATGGGCAAATGTTGCACAATCCAGGTGTGGAAAACTCTTAGAGTCTTACCCAGAAAGACTCACAGCTGTAATCTCTGCCAAAGGTGATTCTAACGTATTGATGGAGTGAATACTTATCTAATCAAGATATATTATGTTATGTTTTATGATATGTTGTATTTTTCATAAATTTTGCAAATGTAACACTTTTTCTTCCACTTTGACAGAGTATTTTGTGTAGATTGTTTACAAAAAAACCTGACAATTAAATCCATTTTAATCCCACTTTGTAACACAACTAAATGTGGGAAAAGTCAAGGGGTTTCATACTCTCTGAAGGCACTGTAAAAAGCTAACCAAAGTCCTTTGTAGAATTTGTATGAAGCCATATCATATCTCTATTTAAACATTCAGTTCTAACAGCAGCATTAGGTAAAGCCACTGGAGCATGTTCAGATTTTTGGCCCATGCAGTCTGGCGTGCTACTGTTAGAACACTTACTATATGTGGTGGTCAGTCAAGTGGCCATTTTGTCCTGTTTAGGTCAAAAAAGATAATGGCAAATGGCCAACAGCGAGGGCACAAGAAGCATAGCATAGTAGTCTCTATTACGCAACGAATGACTCGTCTTTATGATTCTTGTTGAGGTACTGTATTTGAAGGCATTAAAAGCCCCTTGGAAGCAACCAGTTTTATTCAGATAAAATAAAAGCACACACTTGGAGGACGAAGGGGGAATTCAATGTTCCAAAGCGTTATTGTCCATTTCAGGGTAAACATTTCTATTCCATTTTGACATGGTTTCCACAGTAGACACATAATACAATTGATGATTAAAAGCTGATGCAGGAGGGAAATGGGTCTGTTTGTAAGAGAGTAGAGGAGAAGTAACGGGTTTAAACAAGGCTGTGTGGTGGTAGCTGGAGACCTCGTTTGGAGACTGTTGGAACAAACAGACAAGATGGGACATGATCTAATGTGCTATGGTGTTAGAAGAGCAGGGCTGAGGACATTTTATCTCTTCACTCACGCACCAGCAGACACTCACTTACCATTCTGGATTGCTAGGGATACATCTCAATAGTCTAAAGTGGTTTCCTTTCCTTGTCTTCTTTTCCTCAGTTACGCTTTAAAGCCACTTAAAGGAAAACTCCACTAAAAAACTATCTTTTGGTATTTGTTTGGTATTAGTCCATTGTTGATATAGTCCCAAAATGGTTTCCATGACAGAAATCAACTATTCAAGATACAGTTTATAACTTTCAAAATACAGAAATACAGCAGGCATTCCTCCCATCATCTCCTGTCCTCACCACCAGGCACTCACTCACTCTCTGTATGCATCTCAATCCACAAATTGTTTCCTCTCCTTGTCCCTTGCCCACACTCATAACCACTAGGCACTCTCTCTCTCTCTCTCTCTCTCTCTCTCTCTTTTTCTCTCTCTCTCTGGTCTGACTGCATCTCAATCTCGTTCTAGTAAATTGACCCTTCCCTTCTGCTCTCGTTCACTCCCCTTTGCAGATCTCAAATGAGACCGGGTAAGTGTTAAAGACAGACTTGTCAGTGCTGATGGAGGAAAAGAGATGTGCCGTGAAATAACACTGTCTACCTGTGAATCATAGACTGCCTGCTGAAATTGGCAAAAGCTTTTCATCACGATTTTACACTCCTCCCTCACAATCCACCAGTGTAGTGATATTGTGTTATTACAGATTTCCACACTCTGTACTATCCACTGAGAATCAATCCCCACATATTTACTCGCTGTCCTATTTTGCTGAGTGTGTCTTGCTTCCTTACAAACAAGAGAAATGAGAGAGGGGGTGAAGAGATGAGATAGAGAGGGTGAGGGGTTAGAGGAGTGAAAGATGGAGAGAGTATTACAGTAAGAGAGTGAAAGTAAGGGAATGAGAATTAGGACAGGGAGATGGAATGAAGGGATGAGAGATTGAGGACAAAGACTTGAGGGAGTGAGCATGAGGTATCAAAGGAAAGAATAAAGAGAGATGGTGAGATAGAAAGGGTGAGAGTCTGAGGGATTGTAAGATTGATGAGAGGAACACGGAAGAGTGTGAAAGGATGAGTGAACGTTCAGTGATTTTGAAATAGGTGTGTTTTTTATGTGCACCAAATACCTGTATGCTGTACTAATTATAATTGTACCTACATTTTATGCTCTCGCTCCATTTCCTGTTAATTTCTCTATTAATCCACTCTGTGTAACCGCTGACAACCTAGAAACTTAACCCATTTTCTATTTGTTGTCCTTACAGGAAGGGCCTTATATGGAACTTGTCTGACTTCGGAGTAATTCTAAGTGGGAGGAGAGGTTTTGTTTAGGCACTTTTACATCCTATGTCTGAATTAAACCCATATTATGATCGTCAGAATTGAATGAAAATAAATTCTTAGAGGTACTGATTTTTTGCTTCCATGTGATTTTAGGTGACACATGTTTGATAGTAATAACTCAGAGGAAGATTGTGTGAGTTGAGTTCAATGGGTAGAAATCAACCTCTACCTCCTTCCGCAACAACCCAATTTAATTATGCCAGCTAATTTATTTGTGCCATGCAGTTGTATAAATGTTGAAAGTTGAGGCTGTCCAAACGAAGCTCCAAGGTGCAATTTAAGAGACTCCCAGTCCCAGGCCTCCGCTTTTCCAGCATCCTCTGCTTCCTTGTCACCTAATGAGCTCAACCAATCAGCAATCTGGGTTCAGATGCCTTTGAAGGCATGACAACAGAGCTTGAGGTCACTGAGGCGGAAAAGTAGAAAGAAATGGAGAACAGATCAACTATAAGCTCTCACACACACGCACAAGAAGTGTATTGGTGTGTGGAGAAAGACAGAACAATGGTTCTTCAATCAATCAAATTTGATGTGTATATTTATTTTTGCAAATAATCTGAGCCTATAGATTCCCAACAAGCAAGCAGAGGCGACAGTGGCAAGGAAAAACCTGCAGAGGCACCAGGCTCGAGAGGCAGTCCATCTTCTTCTGGCTTGCCAAGGCAAGGGGTTCTTACAAGCACATTGGCCAAGTTTCCAACAGATTACCATCTTGGGCATTATGGGTAATGTAGTCCTGATCATGTCTTTAATAAAGAACCAGATCTCCCATCTGTAAACGTTTGAGGTGTTTCTCCTGAGCCTTGCTGCCTCCAACCTGTAAGAGCTCCTTGTCGTAAACATCTGCAACGTCATCATGTTCTGTGTCTGTCCTCACCCCCTTGTCCTGCCGGACGCTCAAGTTCCTCATGGTGAGAGTAAAGTAGAGTACAGTATATGTAGCAGCGGATGGCTAAAGTGCTACTGCCTTCCCAAGACCTACAAGTACTGTCACCCTGGATCTCGAAATTGCTTTTCTGGCTCAGTGGTAGGCTTTTGACAGTGCTTTTTGTTGTGTTACAGTGTGGAGGGTTATATGAGTTTGTGCTCTGGTCAGGTGGAATTTACACAGTCTCATAAGTACAAATGTACTTATAAATCATTCCTGTCAGAAACAAGTTGACAGCAGCTGAGATAATTGTATAATGTATTGATCTATTTGTTTGGAATGTAGGTGTTCGGTGAAATCGGCAGCATCCTCTTCACATTCCTCATCAGCATCTTCTGGTACCAGACAACATCTGGTTGGCCTGGGCTGTGAGTGGGCTGTGTGTGATGCTAGCCATGTTCCTGGGAGCTCCTACCTATCACATGAATGTAGATGGTCATATGGATAACTATACGCAAGACGGAGGCTGCCCTCCAGACTTCATCCAGTGGCCCAAGGAGAACTGCCCGACCATTAACTGTGTCTTCAGGTATATTTTCATCCTGCTCTGCAACCTGCTGCCTCTATTCATCGTCATCGTCACCAGCTGTCTCATTGTAAAGGTCTGTAACCACCTTGGAGTCGGTAGAGGTTGCCCCTAACCACATCCGTCTAATAGTTAATAAGGTTATTTTTGAGGGTGGAGTGATCGGATTCTAGATCTGTGGATAGTGGCAATGCTCTGTCTGTGACCACTAGTTTGCAGACACATTGTCAACAACATTAGTTAAACATACTATATTATATTATAACTCATTATGTATAGAAGTTTTACTGAATGACTAAAATGTTGGTGCACCAGGTGCTGCTGGTTCGGAGGAGGGTGGTGGTGCCAGCAGGGGCGCCAGTGGAGCAGCCTCCCAGGAAGAAGGTCTCTACCTGGGGATCGAAAGGAACACAATGGGCATCCTGGCTGCCATGGGGGTGTTCCAGGTGGAATGGATCCTTCAGTCCCTACGACTTCCCCTTTTGGACCGAGGTGGAGTTCTTCATCACAACGTCCTATATCACAATCAGCCCTTATGTGTATGGGATAGGGAGTAACCTGTTTTCTGTGAAACACTTTAAGAAGTAATGGAAGAAAGAATTTTTAGGCCTTAGGTGTCAGGTGTAAGCAATTTTCTGTGCAGTATGATTATGGGATAAGGGAATAATCTCTTCTCTGAAACATGTAACGAAGTAATTGTGGTATATTTATAAACCCTCTGTGTTAGATGTAGGTGATTCTCTATTTTCTCTGAAGTAATTTTAAGAAGTCAAAGCACAGTTTTTAGACGTAAACTACCGGTCAAAAGTTTTAGAAATCCTACTCATTCCAGAGTTTTTCTTTATCTTTTACTATTTTCTACATTGTGGAATAATAGTGAAGACATCAAAACTATTAAATAAAACATATGGAATAATGTAGTAACCAAAAGTGTTAAACGAATCAAAATATATTTTATATTCGAGATTCTTCAAATAGCCACCCTTTGCCTTGATGAAAGCTTTGCAAACTCTTGGCATTCTCAACCAGCTTCATGAGGTAGTTACATGGAATGTATTTCAATTAACAGGTGTGCCTTAAAAGTGAATTTGTGAAATGTATTTCCTTCTTAATGCATTTGATCAGTTGTGTTGTGACAAGGTAGGGGTGGTATACAGAAGATAACCCTATTTGGTAAAAGACCAAGTCCATAATATTGCAAGAACAGCTGAAATAAGCAGAGAAACGACAGTCCATTAATTTAAGACATGAAGATCAGTCAATCCGGAAACTTTCAAGAACTTTTAAAATGTCTTAAAGTGCATTTGCAAAAATCATCAAGCGTTTTGATGAAACTGGCTCTCACGAGGACCGCCACAGGAAAGGAAGACCCAGAATTACCTCTGCTGCAGAGGATAAGTTCATTAGAGTTACCAGCCTCAGAAATGGCAGCCCAAATAAATGGTTTGCAGAGTTCAAGTAACAGACACATCTCAACATCAACTGTTCAGAGGAGACTGCATGAATCAGGCCTCCATGGTCGAATTGCTGCAAAGAAACAACTACTAAAGGACACCAATAAGAAGAAAAGACTTGCTTGGGTCAAGAAACACGAGCAATGGACATTAGACCAGTGGAAATCTGTCTTTTGGTCTGATGAGTCCAAATTGGAGATTTTTGGTTCAAACCGCTGTGTCTTTTGAGACGCAGAGTGAACGGATGATCTCCGCATGTGTGAAGCATGAAGGTCATCCCATTCTGGTTTGCGCTTAGTGGGACTATCATTTTTTCCCCAAAAGAACAATGACCCAAAACAAACATCCGGGGTGTGTAAGGGCTATTTGACCAAGAAGGAGAGTGATGGAGTGCTGCATCAGATGACCTGGCCTCCACAATCATCTGACCTCAACCCAATTGAGATGGTTTGGGATGAGTTGGACCACAGAGTGAAGGAAAAGCAGCCAACAAGTACTCTGCATATGTGAGAACTCCTTCAAGACTGCTGGAAAAGCATTCCTCATGAAGTTGGTTGAGAGAATGCCAAGAATGTGCAAAGCTGTCATCAAGGCAAAGGGTGGCTACTTTGAAGAATCTAAAATATATTTTGATTTGTTTAACACATTTTTTTTGTTACTACATGATTCCGTATGTGTTATTTCTTAGTTTTGATGTCTTCACTATTATTCTACAATGTAGAAAATAGTGAAAATAAATAAAAACCCTTGAATGAGTAGGTGTGTCCAAACTTTTGACTGTGTGTGTGTGTGTGTGTGTGTGTGTGTACAGTTGAAGTCTTAAGTTTACATACACCTCAGCCAAATACATTTAAATTCTGTTTTTTGCAATTCCTGACATTTAATCCTAGTACAAATTCCCTGTCTTAGGTCAGTTAGGATCACCACTTCATTTTAAGAATGTGAAATGTCAGAATAATAGTAGAGAGAATGATTTATTTCAGCTTTTATTTCATTCATCACATACCTAGTGGGTCAGAAGTTTGCATACACTCAATTAGTATTTGGTAGCATTGCCTTTAAATTGTTTAACTTGGGTCAAACGTTTCAGGTAGCCTTCCACAAGTTTCCCACCATAAATTTGATTTCTTTTTGGACCATTCCTCCTGACAGAGCTGGTGTAACTGAGTCAGGTTTGTAGCCCTCCTTGCTCGCACACGATTTTTCAGTTCTGCCCACAAATGTTCTATAGGGTTGAGGTCAGGGCTTTGTGATGGCCACTACAATACCTTGACTTTGTTGTCCTTAAGCCATTTTGCCACAACTTTGGAAGTATGCTTGGGGTCATTGTCCATTTGAAGATCCACGCGTTAACTTCCTGACTGATGTCTAGATATGTTGCTTGAATATATCCACATCATTTTCCTTCCTCATGCAGCTATCTATTTTGTGAAGTGCTCCAGCCCTTCCTGCAGCAAAGCACACCCACAACATGATGCTGCCACCCCTGTGCTTCATGGTTGGGGTGGTGTTCTTCGGCTTGCAAGCCTCCCCCTTTTTCCTCCAAACATAACGATGGTCATTGTGGCCAAACAGTTCTATTTTTGTTTCATCAGACCAGAGGACATTTCTCCATAGGTACAATCTTTGTCCCCATGTGCAGTTGCAAACCGTAGTCTGGCTTTTTTTATGGAGGTTTTGGAGCAGTGGCTTCTTCCTTGTTGAGTGGCCTTTCAGGTTATGTTGATATAGGACTCGTTTTACTGTGGATATAGATACTTTTGTACCTGTTTCCTCCAGCATCTTCACAAGGTCCTTTGCTGTTGTTCTGGGATTGATTTCTTTCGCACCAAAGTACGTTCATCTCTAGGAGACAGAACGCGTCTCCTTCCTGTGTGGTATAACGGCTGCGTGGCCCCATGGTGTTTATACTTGCATACTATTGTTTGTACAGATGAACGTGGTACCTTCAGGCGTTTGGACATTTCTCCCAAGGATGAACCAGACTTGTGGAGGTCCACAATTTAGCTGATTTGTTTTTATTTTCCCATGATATCTAGCAAAGAGGCACTGAGTTTGAAGGTAGGCCTTGAAATACATCCACAGGTACACCTCCAATTGACTCAAATGATGTCAATTAGCCTATCAGAAGCTTCTAAAGCCATGACATCATTTTCAGGAATGTTCCAAGCTGTTTATAAGCACAGTCAACTTTGTGTATGTAAACTTCTGACTCACTGGAATTGTGATACAGTGAAATAATCTGTCTGTAAACAATTGTTGGAAAGGTGACTTGTGTCATGCACAAAGTAGATGTCCTAACTGACTTGCCAAAACTAGTTTCTTAACAAGAAATTTGTGGAGTGGTTGAAAAACGAGTTTTAATGACTCCAACCTAAGTGTATGTAAACTTCCGACTTCAACTGTATATATAACATTGAACTCTGTCTATGATTGAATGTATGACACAGAGTGCCCATGACACAGAGTGCCCATGACACTTGACAACAATGAAAATAAGTCTGGACTTATGTAACCTCAACAGGTTTGGTATATGTATCTGTTGCCTGGTGCAACATTTTGTGTATTTTAAATTGTCAAATAAAATCATACTGGGAACTATCCACCATGGTGTGTTAGGAGTACAATAACTGCATGGAATAGGGAATATTCTATACTTCTCTAAAACATTTTCAAAGTATTTAGGAAATGGATCTTTCAAATTGTTTGTGTGGAAACCAGGGTCAAAATGTTTGTAAGATGATAGCTTACTAGCAACACATTTTTATGTTTGTTTGAAACCAAATCTGATCAGTAGCACATTTGGAGGAACAACTGACCATTGATCATTGTGTAAATATAAATATTTGACATGCATGTTGTTACATTCTAAGCCATTTTAACTGGTATTGAATTGCATCTCAAATAAATAAGGAATATAGTGATTTAGATTCATTGATCTGTCAATAGTTACAGGTTGCAATGTGCAGAAAGGGTAAAGGCTCAAGTCATCTCATTTCTCACTCCACTCACAATAGGTGTTCAATTCAACATGATAATCTAAACCACATCACAGTCATATAAGATCTATTGTCAAGACAGGGAATTTTAATTAACCAAAAAAACGTATGTCGGCTTCAGACTCGATTTAACTCAAAATAACTGCTCAAATCCTGTTGAAATAATCAGTGATTAATCATCAATAGCAGTGATGATTATTGATTGATAATCATGAACGATGGATTTCAATTGACAAATGTAATTAGTTCAATGCCGAATTACAATAGAATAGACTAGCCTAGTCTACTTGTATTTCCCAAATGCGTCTTGATGTTGTTATTGTTGTTGTGAGATTTATGCCATACACAAGTCGCCACTATTATTTTTGCTTCTCGTGATTACTCATTCACGATATAATTTAGATGCAAATATTATTTTGATATTTCGTAGATCTGAAAAGTCGTTTTTGTCTTTTAAAACATTCATCAATCGTGCGGGTGAGGCCTGTATGTGAGTCTAACTCCTGACTGGGTAGAAACAGCGAGACAACAGCTTATCATTAGGGAAGCATGCTTATACCGACACTCGAAATGTTATAAACGATTGACTATTCGAAGCATTCACAAAATAGCCCGAAAAGTGTTTGCCGGCTATTTATTTTAGGATGACAGGATGTAGATGTTTGAGGCAGGATTTTGTTTCTAATTCATTTTAGTGTTCTAACCTAGAAAGAAAATTGTTGCGGCCCTCACAGCCTGTCGAAGGCGGCAATAGGTTGCAATACTCTGCTGGCCCTGGAGTCCTGTATCTGGGCTCCTTGTCCTTCACTCTCCCCCCGAGGTGGGCTGAGGAGTCAGGAATCACGTTGCTGATGTTATTCCAGTGCGAAAAAATGACAACAATGGCGCATTTAAGAGCATAGGAAATTTGGCCATTTATAGGATAGAAGTTACAAATTGAACACAAAATATGAACCATTGTCACTCGCGCTGAAATAACATTCACAAAATGTCCTATATGGTACTGATGTAAAAATACGGGGCATAAACCATGCAGACTAACGCGTTTACACAGGGCTACAAATTGTGGCTAACAGTTTGGGTGGTTTAAGTTGTAACAATTTGCGCTGTGAGCTTTTATATTTCACAGCAGTAACCATGGACATGATTGATAGACTGGATGGTCAATATTGACTTTTAATAACTAGGCTATTTTACAAATCGCATCATTTCTATCACACTTGCCTAGCCTACTGTAACATTGTATTTGGCTACATTTGGAACTTTCTGACATTGCAGTTTGGCTGCAACAATGTAACAACTTAAACACTTTGACATGGGAAAATAATAGCATAGGCTGTCTATTGGCTCCTGTCCCATATGGTAAATATGTTTATATGTATTATTCAGTGTATTGATGGCATGGTTTATGGTTATAACCACAGCCTATAGGCCTATCAAGTTGTGGGTAGACTATAGCGTACTACTGTTAGTGAAAATATAACTTGTAACTCAGCTGTTGACAGACAGACATACCATCATCAGACAGACAGATCAAGACAGAGATCATAAATCAGACAGGCAGACCAAATCTCAGGCAGACGTCCAACCATCAGAAAGACAGGCAGATAAACGCACATTCACACACAGATAGGCTACAGCAGGAATACAGGCTAAAATGGCAATTTCCCCCAATGGAGGTGTTCAAAACAGAGCAGATAGGCTGAACGTTTTTTTCCGCGTTATCAGCTGTACTAAAGATTGAATCGTATTTTATGCTTTTTTTTGTGGCGGCTGCACGGAAGAAATAACTGCCCGCTAAACCTCTGGAGGGAGCCTGCGCAACACACACCGACCGAACCTGAGTGTGTGTGCCGCCATGGTGACTTACGTCACACCCCGAGCACGGATGTGTGTGTGTGTCTCCGTGGAGTGAGAATGTGTAGATAGATGTTCGAAAGGAGTGAGAGATAGCCTGGAAGTGGACGGACATGCACAAGATTCGAAGAGAGTCACAACAGACAGTTCGCTATCCGATTCCTGCACGATTCACAAAGGTAGAGTCAATTTGTGTATTTGTTATTTATTGCACAGACTTTTCGCCGGAGTTGTTCGAGGCCACGAATTAGACTCGAGGTGGCAGAGATCCCCGGGATGGACTCCCGCTTTTCCTCGCGCTGGCGTGGGAAATCACGCGCCATTGAGGGTTGATGTTGTGCATGCGCCTTGGTAGCCTGTGTGCATGGTCGATGCTAGGCTACATTGCGTGGCTTCGGCGGCCTCCATTTGCGAATTTATGTGCACGCTCGAAGATTATTTCGAGGCCTTTTGTTTCGACGACGGCACGCAACAGTTGGAGTTTGCTCTGTTATTATTGCTCTCCAAAAAGCGCAACACGCCATACGGTGGTGGAAGGTAGGCGTCAGTGAATGTCCAACTTTTTAACTTGCTGGCTAAATATCTGGAGGCCTACAACAAGGCTTGGGGAGGAGAGGACGAGGGGTGTTGTCAAGCAACTTTTATACTCGACACTGGCATGTGTTTTTGAAGAAATACACGATTTAAAGCTCATGGAAAAATAATACTGGTTTGATAGTTGAGATGGAAATATAATTTGGTATAACCACATTTAACAAATAATAACGGTAACACCTCCAATAAGCACTTCTATAGGCTACATGAAAGGAAGTCGTGGTATTTGTATTGTTTCTGAACTTAAATTGACCAGGACATTCCAGTTAATGTCATAATTGCATTTGAACCTGCACAGGAACATATTGTTGTAACGTTAGCTTAAACGTTTAGCTAGGCTAATTTAACCTAATCAGTTTAGATAAGGTTTTGGAATATAGGCCTAGCATCTATGTAACTTAAGCTAGTAACTAGGCTAATCAATTTAGTTCCATAGGACCCAACTCAAGATTGTGTTATCCATCTGAACTAAAGCCTTATGGCAACTTACCAATGAAGAGAGCCTAGTGAGCTGACCAACCTCATCTGCTACACTTGAATGACACATTACATGAATACAATGCCATTGCTCAAGAAAATTCCAAAAACAACTACGAGCTCCAAGCTTTAGGGATCTGCCTTCTGCTTTTGGGTGACACTAAACTTCACATGAAAGGTCACACGTCTAAAAACAACGTATTTTTGATAAATTAAAATCTTATTTAATATCCATGTTTTTCTAACAATTTTCACAATGTATATATTATGCTGTAATAAGTCATTTAGACATGTCCTTACATGTTGTTAGTTGGTTCACTATCTGGCCATTCACATGAGACATTTTTCTAACATAACATTATTTTTTCATTATTCCAGGATGTCAACTGAAAATAACCATAGTTCAACTTGAGGTGCTTTTTTTTTTTTTTTTTAGTGAAGAAGAATAGTATACGTTTACTCTGTCCCATCTATGGAGGATCCTACTGTAATGGAGGAGAGGGTAGAGGACTCGGCCATTACTACCTCTATCACCACATCAATCCCATTTGACAGCGTCACCATGGAGCCAGGCCTGGCCAACGAGGATGTGGTGGAGGACCAAGCTGTAGCCATGACAGACAAGGATGCAAGCTTAACCATCATAGCCATGGCTTCATCCACTGACACCATAACAAACACTGAAGTCAACCTAGCTATGGCATCATCCACACACAGTGAAGTGAACTTAGCAATAGCTTTATCCACTGATGTCATTACAAACAAAGAAGCGAGTGGAACCATAGCCGTACCCATGGATAGTAGGATAAACTCTGATGCTAAGCCAGCTAACACACCCATAGTATCAGCATCTTTATCACCAGCTGCCACTGTGACAAACACTGGTGCCAACCCAGCCCTCCCCTCACCATTTTCATCATCTGCTGCCAGTGGCCCAGCCCCCGGAGGCCTGCATCCCGAGGAGGAAGGCCTCTCAGCGATAAGCTCATGTGGTAGTGTGGGGGTCACTCTGGAGAACAGCAATGTCTGGAGGGAGTTCCACTGCTGTGGAACCGAGATGATCCTCACCAAACAGGGCCGGCGCATGTTTCCCTACTGCCGCTATCGCCTGACGGGTTTGGAGCCAACACGTCGTTACTGCTTGGTCCTGTCAATCACCCCCGTCGACACGTACCGCCATCGCTGGAACCTGAAGGAGTGGGAACCCAGTGGTCCTGGAGAACCACACACCCAGGCCTCATGCCGACTCTTTCCCCACCAGGACTCATCAGCCCTGGGGAAGGTCTGGATGGCCAGCCTGGTCTCCTTCTATAAACTCAAACTGACTAACCACTGCCTGGACCAGGAGGGACATGTGTTGCTGCACTCCATGCACCGCTACAGGCCCAGTTTACACGTGATCCCCGTCGCAGATGGAGATGACCTTGGCTTTGACCCTAAGCTGCTTGACCTCCAGCTCCTCGGCCCGGAGGTCATGACCTTCACGTTCCCGCAGACCGAGTTCTATGCAGTGACGTCGTACCAGAACACCAGGATCACCCAGCTGAAGATAGATTATAACCCCTTTGCTAAGGGCTTCCGGGAGGACAGCGGCAGCCCGCGCCTCGCAAAGCCCAGGCCGGAGCACCCTCAGGCGGGGAAGGGAGATATCCGCTCCCCTGGTCGTAGCACTGCTAGGTCCAATGGTGGTGAGGGGACTGAGCATATTGTTACTGTAAACGATGTTGTGGCTGATATCAGGTGAGTGAAGCTTTCTGTTATCGTGTTGTACTATAATTCCAGTGTTTTCCTTACAATTTACTGAATGTTAGTGTTTTACAGTTGCTATTCAGTTTTCCATTTGTTCTTGATACACCGCTAATATTTTTTTGTTCACCTGCACCCCTCATTGTCTTGTAGCATGAAGAAACGTTCTCTCCCTACAACTCACCCTGTGGGGGAAGTCTCAGGGAAGTTGAGGAAAGTAGCTCCTGGTACAGCAGATTCAGATGCCAATCAGACTGATGTGTCTGCCAGTGAAGAGGGGATGGATCTGGACTACAGTGACCATGTCTTCCACAGGCAGTACCTCCGAGCCCAGCTAGCCCTGCCCTCAGGAGCCTCCGGGCCAGAGAACAGCCCGGGGGCTGGGGGGGAGAGACTGGGTGCTGGGATGGACCACTCCAGACAGGCCAGCCTGACTGCTAACCCTCAGAATACTGTGTTACACACAAACAGATGTTCAAAGCCTTTAAAACGTTCTACTGTAGAACCAATGGACTCTGAGGTTCCGCCTTCACAGAAGGTTCCGCTTGTAGAGCCAACCATGACCGCACCCATTTCGCTTACAGAAACTCAGGAGGACAAGGTTGCGAGCTTAACCCCTAAAACATCCAAACCTCAAAAGATTGCACCCAAGCCTTCTCCTACCCCCTCACCTCTGACCCCCACTGCGTCCCCCTTTGCTGTTCCTAAGCCATGGAAGAAGGGGCGTAAACCGGGGGGCAATCGGTGGGGCAGTGTCGGAAAAGTCTCTAAGGGTACCAAGGCGGCGACAGCGGCTGTCACTGCAACTAGCAGCCCAATACCTGTTGCTATGCAACCGGAACTGGATGACGTGGAGGGTCTACTTTTTGTGTCCTTCACTTCCAAGGTAAAACACGACACTTGTGTGCGGTCAGAATGATGGGAAATAGGAATTTCAGACATCCGGAAATGTTCATTTAGAAACCCCAGAGTTGGAAATATAGGAGGGAAACTTTGTTTAACTTTGCTGAAGGTGCAGACAGTATTGACACGGTTATCTCTTCCTCTGTGTCATAGGAAGCTCTTGGTGTCCATGTGGAGGACATGCCATCCGATAACACATCACCAGTCACTCAGGAACAGCCAGAGAAAACTGGTAAGTGGGAGCGAAGAAGTTATATTCTACTGGGGCTTGTCAATTACAGTGTACTTGGCAACAAGACCTGCTGGAGACACAAAATAGAACATCAACACCCACTACTGTTTTCACTGATTGACATTCACAATACCACATGCATTTCTGAAAGTCTCCAATAATGATGACACTGGTCTATTCTATTATTTTCTAACCTAAGTGTGTGTGTGTGCAGTACTGGAGAGTGTTGAGGAGAAGATTGCAGTACTGGAGAGTGTTGAGGAGAAGATTGCAGGTCTGCAGACTATCTTACTGCAAGACCTGAACACACTCAAACACAGACAGGTCATCCACCCTGTCCTACAGGAGGGTGAGTGGACAACACACTCACGCATGCACTCTCTGTATTTCTCTCTCTTCCTCCCTCTCCATCTCTCACCACACAAACCTACCAGTCTCTGCCCTAAGAGAGTTAGATATTTCACAGTAATGTTCACCATTGATAACCCTAACGTGTATGTTATTCCCTTACCTATAGTTGGGCTGAAGTTGAGCTCCCTGGACCAAGGCCTGGCCATCGATCTACAGTATCTGGGGGTGCGTCTACCGCTGTCTCCGCCTGTGTTCACTGGGCTGGGCAGCACTACCTCCACTGGTGAGTTACACTTAAGTGATGGGTAATTTACTAGCCATGTAGGCCACATACAGTAGCAATAAGACCAGCAAAACAGCAGTGAGATTACTGATTGTTTCTAAAAATGGTTGAAACTCATATCTCAAAGCTCTCCAGTGATCTTTATATGGGACACCAACACAATACGTATTATTTACTTTCACTGTTTTATTATTGGTTTTTGAGTAGAGCCATAGGTAGAGGCCGTAGGGATGTTGTCGTGGTGGCCGTAGGGATGTGATGTTGTCGTGGCGGCCGTAGGGATGTGATGTTGTCGTGGCGGCCGTAGGGATGTTGTCGTGGCGGCCGTAGGCATGTTGTCGTGGCGGCCGTAGGCATGTTGTCGTGGCGGCCGTAGGCATGTTGTCGTGGCGGCCGTAGGCATGTTGACGTGGCGGCCGTAGGCATGTTGACGTGGCGGCCGTAGGCATGTTGACGTGGCGGCCGTAGGCATGTTGACGTGGCGGCCGTAGGGATGTTGACGTGGCGGCCGTAGGCATGTTGACGTGGCGGCCGTAGGCATGTTGTCGTGGCGGCCGTAGGGATGTTGACGTGGCGGCCGTAGGGATGTTGTCGTGGCGGCCGTAGGGATGTTGACGTGGCGGCCGTAGGGATGTTGTCGTGGCGGCCGTAGGCATGTTGACGTGGCGGCCGTAGGCATGTTGACGTGGCGGCCGTAGGGATGTTGACGTGACGGCCGTAGGGATGTTGTCGTGGCGGCCGTAGGGATGTTGTCGTGGCGGCCGTAGGGATGTTGTCGTGGCGGCCGTAGGGATGTTGTCGTGGCGGCCGTAGGCATGTTGTCGTGGCGGCCGTAGGGATGTTGTCGTGGCGGCCGTAGGGATGTTGTCGTGGCGGCCGTAGGGATGTTGTCGTGGCGGCCGTAGGCATGTTGACGTGGCGGCCGTAGGCATGTTGACGTGGCGGCCGTAGGCATGTTGACGTGGCGGCCGTAGGCATGTTGACGTGGCGGCCGTAGGGATGTTGTCGTGGCGGCCGTAGGGATGTTGTCGTGGCGGCCGTAGGGATGTTGTCGTGGCGGCCGTAGGGATGTTGTCGTGGCGGCCGAGGGATGTTGACGGGCGGCCGTAGGCATGTTGTCGTGGCGGCCGTAGGGATGTTGACGTGGCGGCCGTAAGGATGTTGACGTGGCGGCCGAGGCATGTTGACGGGCGGCCGAGGCATGTTGACGTGGCGGCCGTAGGGATGTTGTCGTGGCGGCCGAGGGATGTTGTCGTGGCGGCCGTAGGGATGTTGACGCGGGCGGCCGAGGGATGTTGACGTGGCGGCCTTAGGGATGTTGTCGTGGCGGCCGTAGGGATGTTGTCGTGGCGGCCGTAGGGATGTTGTCGTGGCGGCCGTAGGGATGTTGACGTGGCGGCCGTAGGGATGTTGACGTGGCGGCCGTAGGGATGTTGACGTGGCGGCCGTAGGGATGTTGTCGTGGCGGCCGTAGGGATGTTGTCGTGGCGGCCGTAGGGATGTTGTCGTGGTTGCCAACAAGGGGACGTATTAATAGACATGTTATTATTTCCTGATTGAGAAATGTGACTGCCTAGTAGTAAGTTAATTACACTTGAAAGATGATAGCGCTTTTTCAATTGCATGGCTCAGCTAGTTTAATACATCAGAGTCACTGAGCACTTCATACCCAGTTTACTGTCATCATCCACATTGAACCCCCTCGTCAGTCAGGCAGATAATAAGGCAAGGCAATTATGGGATTTACACCAACTTAAACACTCAGAATTAGCCCTAGTAATGTGACTCCCACCACTGTGGTAGAATGGGGGAGTGGTAATGGGCGAGGTTATTATTTGGTCTGATGATAACCCACAAGCCCCAATCCTGTCAGTATTTGCAAATCTGAAGGGACTGGATAAGTGCAATATAATGATGGCTCTACTTAGTCTCCAAACAACAGAGGTAGAGGCTAGGTGAAGGGTCTAGAGGTTGATTTGGAATTGGGAATTTGGAATTGGTATCTCTTCTCAAACGGCCTTGTCTCTTCGCTGTGCAGATGGAAGCAGGTCCTTTGTCTCCAGGACGGGGAAGACCAGTGACCTGACCAAGATCAAGGGCTGGAGGGACAAGTTCATCAGGACCAAAGAGACCTCTAAGAACCACAACCCCAACCGCTCGGCCTTCTGCAGCGAAATGCTCGACCAATACCTGGAGAGCGAGGCCCAGCGAATCAGCGACCGCGCTGCTGCCTTCTCCCACAACCCCCTGGGCTCAGTGGCCTATCAGCTGCCTGTGACCAGCACCAGCTATGTGCGGACCCTCGACAGTGTTCTGAAGACACGTGCCCCCCCGTCCCCCGCCTTCTGTAGACCCTGCCCCCTCTCTCGGAAACCCCTCCTCTACGCAGCTCTAAAGAAACCCCCTCCACCCATCAACAACCACAGGACCCCTCCTAAAGCAGCCAAACCCACACCAGCACAGGGCAAACAGCACCATATAACACCAGCCCAGGGCAAAGCCAGATCTGCCTCTGTGCTACGGCCCATCCAGGTCACCAACAGTAACAAAACTACTGCTGCTAAAGCTACAGCTGGGGTTAAAGTCACCAGCCCTCCTACTGCACAGCGGTAAGCTGCTAAAGACATGATATACCCATGCCAAAGCATATAGTTTACACATCTATATTTGTTGTTGTCCCAAAGCAATATGAAATTGGTCTGAAATGCCAGTAATGTCAATTGTTTTCATAGTTTGGATGTTATGTAGATATTTGGGATTGAGCCTGTCAAGCCTACAACAAGTGTCCTTTTTTTACCCTATTTTTACCCTAAATTGGACAATAAAGCCTTTCATTAAACATTTTACTCGTACCTCCAGGTCTCCTCCAGGCCAGGGGGCTGTGAGGAGGGACTCCAGCCCAGGGAGAGGCCTCTCCAGCGGGTTGACTGGCCTCTCTAAGAACCAGCTCAGACTGGTCGGTCTCTCTAAGATCCAGCTGAGAATGATGGAGATGGAAGATGCCACCTTCTACCAAGGACACGATAGAACACACATCACTACTGAGAGGGTGGAGAGAGCCCTGATGGCACTGCTCACTGCGCAGGTAGGACTTAGATTATAGACACACACACACACACAATGCGCACACACATTTTCTGATGGTCTATCTCTTCTCTGTTGTCTGCCCTCCAGGGTCTCCCTAAGAGCCGTGCCCCCCAGGCCAGTCCAGTGGACAGTCCAGAGTGTGGTTCTGAGTTCTGCAGGCTGGGGTGTGTGTGTTCCAGCTTGGCCCGGGTGTCCAGGGGTCCGCTCCACTGTTACAGGCCTGACTGTATGCTGGGCTGCTCCTGCTTTAAACGCAGGATCACCAAACAGACCACAGCAGCAGAGAACGGCCAGCACCAGACACTGCCTGTTTACAGTAAGTTCATACCCAGGGTGCATTTGGGTACTTGTGAGAGTTGTATTATATTCTATATTGACCAAATGAATGACACATCAACTTGAACAAGCTAATGAACGTGTCTTCTCTCCCTGCTCAGCTGTGTCTAACGTGGAGCATGAGGTTCAGCCCAATCGAGGCGTCCGTGTTTCAACCCTGTGGGACTGCACCTCAGGGGTGGACCCCGAACCCCTCTTCAGCCCGAAACCTGCCCCAAACATACCCATCAAGCCTCTAACCAGGATCTACAACCCTGGTCCAAAGCGCTACGTACCTCGTCTCACCCCCGAGGTAAATTCCTCTGTCATAGTATACTGTGGGCCCTGGTAGTGCACTATGCAGGGAATGGGGGAACATTTGAGACACATCCTATGTTGTCAAACTACCACCCCAAATTACTCAACTGTAGTGATATAATGGAAACCTCGATTTGACAAAAATTGTATATGAAAAAGTTGAGGGATTTTATGTGTGTGTGTGTGTGTGTGTGTGTGCAGCTGCGAGAGGAGGACAAGGACCCAGTCTACAAGTACTTTGAGAGCATGATGACGTGCGCCCGTGTCAGAGAGTTTAACAGTAAACCGCCGCCGCAGGTGCTGCCGCCACAGGTCCACCTCTTTAAGGACAATAATAGTTCCATCATCCCCAGCAGCAGAAAGGTGAGGCACAGGACACACACACACTAAATATTTATTGTCGGAGTATATGCATTAAGGAGTGCGATCGACTGGTCAATCTTCAAGCCATTCCTAGTCAGTCATCGAACATTTCTGTAGAAAAGCCAATGATAAAGCCTTGTGCTCCTATAATTTGTTTTCCTGTCTTGCGCTGTTGGCCGTAGGTGGACTTGATTCAGAAGCCCTGCAAGCTGGGTAGGCAAAGTGTTCCCATTGTGAACCATTTTAATTTGTCTGAAGGAACAAACTCCGCCTACCCGGCGGACCAGGAGCACTGTGACTAATTCAAGTGTGCCTACTGTGCTGGCCAATCATATAGCTCAAATCATCATGCCTACAGCTTACATGACCCCACACCGAAGTTTGATACTAGCCTACGTGAGATTTCAGAACTTTTAAAACCATGACCAGAGAGAGATTGTCAAAGACTACAGCAAACAGCTGCTGTTTTTTGTGAGTTCATGTTTTTATTCAGCTCTGTCAACACTGTTTTTATTGAACACTATTATAAAACACGCTTCTCCCTACTTCTACTCGCGCTGAAGCCAAGTGTATCGATAGGACTGCGTTTTTATTATTAGCAGCTCGTCGTGTCTATTTAAATATTGAGGAATATTTCACTTTCTCTGGTCATAGGAACAACATGAATTTGTGTATGAGACAGATGCTGTGAGACTCGATCATCAGGTGGAAGACGGTATCCCCTCTGTCTGGTCAGTCTCACTGGAGGAAAGAGGAGAGCAGGGACCGTGAGAGGTGGTCCCTCTGTCTGGTCAGTCTCACTGGAGGAAAGAGGAGAGCAGGGACCGTGAGAGGTGGTCCCTCTGTCTGGTCAGTCTCACTGGAGGAAAGAGGAGAGCAGGGACCGTGAGAGGTGGTCCCTCTGTCTGGTCAGTCTCACTGGAGGAAAGAGGAGAGCAGGGACCGTGAGAGGTGGTCCCTCTGTCTGGTCAGTCTCACTGGAGGAAAGAGGAGAGCAGGGACCGTGAGAGGTGGTCCCTCTGTCTGGTCAGTCTCACTGGAGGAAAGAGGAGAGCAGGGACCGTGAGAGGTGGTCCCTCTGTCTGGTCAGTCTCACTGGAGGAAAGAGGAGAGCAAGGGACCGTGAGAGGTGGACCCTCTGTCTGGTCAGTCTCACTGGAGGAAAGAGGAGAGCAGGGACTGTGAGAGGTGGACCCTCTGTCTGGTCAGTCTCACTGGAGGAAAGAGGAGAGCAGGGAGCGTGAGAGGTGGTCCCTCTGTCTGGTCAGTCTCACTGGAGGAAAGAGGAGAGCAGGGACCGTGAGAGGTGGACCCTCTGTCTGGTCAGTCTTACTGGAGGAAAGAGGAGAGCAGGGACTGTGAGAGGTGGACCCTCTGTCTGGTCAGTCTCACTGGAGGAAAGAGGAGAGCAGGGACCGTGAGAGGTGGTCCCTCTGTCTGGTCAGTCTCACTGGAGGAAAGAGGAGAGCAGGGACCGTGAGAGGTGGTCCCTCTGTCTGGTCAGTCTCACTGGAGGAAAGAGGAGAGCAGGGACTGTGAGAGGTGGTCCCTCTGTCTGGTCAGTCTCACTGGAGGAAAGAGGAGAGCAGGGACCGTGAGAGGTGGTCCCTCTGTCTGGTCAGTCTCACTGGAGGAAAGAGGAGAGCAGGGACTGTGAGAGGTGGACCCTCTGCTGATCTCTCTCTCTACCTCCACTGAGACTGACCATCAGATGCAGGTACCATCAGTCCAGTAAAATAAAAAAGCTTATTTGCTCCGCTGTGCCTCACCAACCGATCTATTTTGTTATCAAAGCTTGCGTTTTGAAATATAATATGTTTGAGAAGAACAGTATTGGCAGGCCAGGCATAAAGCTGATATGCTGTGATAATGTATTAGACCTACTGCACAAACCTCATTCCTACCTAAGTGTTTTATTAGGTTAATGTTGCACAGGCTTACATTTTAAAGTCATGTATAAAATCAATTCTGAGTGGTAGATCTCGGCTTGCTTTTTGACTGCGAAAATGATCGTGACTCAGAAAAGGTTGGTGATCACTGATTTAGGAAGTTAATCTAGCCACTAGGGGCAGACAAACATTTTTCAATGGCTATGGAAGAGGAGTAACCAAGCTAGTCTATCTTGGTGATGTAAGACTGAGTCCCTCTCAGTTAATGTCATTTATAAATGTTCTTGTCTTTGCAGAAAATGATCGCTGCCATCCTCTCACCTCCAAATAAACCAGGTAAGATTGAACACAGAATCACTGCTCACCACAGTTCTTAAGAGGCTGTTCAAAATGTTATGTTTTAATCTGTTTACCCCTAAACCCTTAACCTGTGACATCTGACCTTTCCCCCTGTAGTAGTACGAGTGAAAAGTCCCTCCACCCAGGCCAAGAAGCCTAAAGTTCCTGAGCCCACTAGGCAGCTGGAGATCCAGTCAGAGTGTAACTGGGACCAGCACCGGAAACTGGTCCTGGGGGTTCTGTGCCGACGCATGACCCAAAACCGTCTGTCCGAACCCTTCAACATTGGCCCCTACCACGTCCGCCTCCTCTCAAACACACACAAACGCAAGGCTGAGAGCACCATCATCATATTCAAGGTAGGGGGGATAATGACCATTTAGAATGAAGCAATAAACATGCCATTTCCGTTCCTGTCTTAAAGAAGCAGTTATTTGGACCAACTCATGCTGTCATACATAATGTTCAGAATTGCTCCATGTTTCAGATTTAAAATGCATAACTTGATCAGTGACAAATGAGTGTGATTTATTATCATCCACTTCCTTACTTCAAGGTCTGCATCAGTAAGGCTGAAGACGGTGATACCGATAATAGTGATGAATCTGATAGTGAACTCACAGACAACAGTAGTGACGACAGTGATGAAGACGACGAGGAAGAGGGCATCCCTAAGCCTGAGGAGCCGGAGATGCAGGTTGGAGTGACTCCCTTCCTGACAGGAGTAGTGCCAGCAGGGAGACTGAAAGCCAGGAAGAAACAACCAACCTGCCCTGCTGTAGGACTAATCCAGGTGGGTTTATTAGGTTCACTTTACCACCAAGTGTAGTTTGTAATGTTTTTTTTATTTTTATTGAGGAGCTCCGAGTTATTTCTAATTTAACAATTATACCTAGATTTAGTGAAAAGCTCTATCCTCCACAGGGAACCTGTTCTTTATGTTAATCTGTTCTGCCTATATCTCCATTCTTTCTCTTCTTTCTTCTTCTTCCTCCCCAGGTGAACGGTAAATCCTACTCCCAGGCCAGATTGCTGCTGGGGCAGATGGGAGCTCTGCACCCGGCCAATCGGCTAGCTGCGTTCGTCACCGGCAGGTTGCGCTCTGTAGCCAAGGCCCCTCAGAAGGCCCCTCAAAAGCCTCTAAACTGCTTCCCCAGGGCGAAGAAAACATCTGTGGGTGCTGGGCACTTGAAGACCGCAGTCACTGCTGTTGCTCCTCAAGGCAGTAGTAGTGTTACAGCTATGGCTAAGAAAGGAGCTTTGGCCCAGAAAGTATTCCAGACACCAGCAGGTAAGATCCTTTCACTCCTCCTCAATAGAGGCTTGAAGTAGAAGTTATCAACTTAACCTTTACATTTTGTTGTACTGTATTAGTTGTGATGTAATTAGACAGTTGAGTAACCGAAGCCTGATGGTTCAAGGATGGCGATAGTTCTGTATTCTCTCAGAAAAGGCCTCTCTTTCTTACTGTCACTGCGGTCTGTTTCCAGGGAAGAACAGGCCTCCTCCGTACAGACCACCATGGTCCCTAGGTGTCACCAAATCTAAAGGCAAAACCTCCACCAGTCAAAGCACCACAAACCCTAAAGACCCAGTCGGCTCTCCCCTGCTCCTGGTACCCATGGCCCCTCCTGCCGCAGGCACCTCCCAAGGCTCGCCCCCTGTATCGCCCCCTGCTGGAAAGATGCTACTACAGACAGTCTCCTCCCAGGGCTGTAAAATGTATCGTCAGCCCAACGGACAGTTGATCAAGCTGGTACCTCTGAATCGTATGCGTCACATAAAGGCCAAGAATCAAGACAAGCTCACTCGTGAGTTCATGTACTGATGAATGTACACACGCACATGCATAACCACATCCTCAACACCCTCTAATGTCTTGTGTTGTCCCAACAGGTTTTGCTACCAAGCCGTCCACTCCCAAGACATTCCCCCCCTCTCACCTCCATCCACCCCCTCGCAGCCCCCTCCCCACGCTCCCCTCATCAAATTCATCATGGGCCAGTTGGGTGCCATCACCCCATCCCAGACCTCATCCTCTTCCTCCCCCTTGTCTCTCACTGTCTCCTCCTCCCTGAAGACCCCCAGCTTCCTGGGTCAGACTGGGACCTACTCCTTCAGGATCTGTCCTCCGACTGCAGGGGACCAGGGCTCTAGGGGTCCAGGCCAGGTCACCGTGGGAGGCCCAGCTGGAGTGTCCCTGCCTGGGGGCTTCACCCTTATCCAGCTCCCTAAGCCTGGAGGTACTGGAGGAGGTGCTCCCAGGCTACCTGAACTAATCAGAAGCACAGCTGTGGGTTCTGCTGGACCTGGAGAGGTAAAGGCACAGAAGAACCCAAGAGGAACCTCCTCTTCCTCTCCCTTGCCTCTGGCATTGACACCAGTTAAAACCGAAGACCACTCCTACACCCCAGGATTAAATACCAATACATCTGACTCCAGATCAGCTCTAGCCCAGAAAAAGCAGAGTTTGACTCAGTCAAAGGACATTAAATCTGACCGTAGATCAGCCAAAGCCAACACCTCTTGTCCCGTGGAGCCCAATGAGCTGACCTGTGATGAGAAGATGCTGTCGGACGAGAGTGATGCAGAGAGAGGGGAGGTGGGGGAGGGCTCGGGACTATGGAGCCCAGAATCATGGAAGAAAGACACTGAGTTCAGTCGGTTTACCACTCTAAGAATGCATGAGAACGGACATCCTGATTTTAAGGTTGAGGACTCTGATTCGGACAACTCCTCGGACGACTCCTCGGATGACTCGGATTCCGACAGTGATGAATATGCCAACGTAAGCGAGCTTGATTTTTGATGGTTTAATTTGAGTAATTTTTGTATTCTGTGTGTAAACGTTCACTGCAGTTGCACAAGGTTGGGTTGTGGTGTAGTGTTTTGTAAAGCCAGATTGTTGTCTCTCACCCCAGGAGGACGAGGAGGAAGCAGTGGACATCGAGACGGTGGAGGAGAGGAGACAGGGAATCACCATCGCTCAGATGAGGGCCGCTGTCAAACACACACAGTAAGACTGGAGTGTGTATGTAGGCTATTTAGCTGTATGATTTTGTATGACTGTCTCAAGGAAGCTGGGATTAATACAATTAATATTTTGTCCTAACAGAAAAACTAGTCAGGATGGGGAAACGGCACCGAAAGAAAAGGTAAGACGTCTCCCATCTGTCCATTATAACTGCAGAGCAACATCTTGTTTTGTAGTGTTCTTAGGCCCTCTTACGGAGCTGTATAGTTAAGGTCTTAGCTCTCATGTATTGCGAAAAACATAGTTTAAAAGGGAATGAAAGCACTAGGCTTTAGAACACTAGCTAACTGGAATTGTAAATTGGCATTGTTGCATAACTGGCAGGATTTTCCTAAAATGGCTGAATCCCAAAACTGTCTGAAAGACCATGAACACTGCGTGCGTTAATGAGCAAAATTGACTGGTTTCCAACCATAAATGAAAACATCACAGCGACGGTGGCTGAATGTCTGGGGCGGAAGTTGGTTGGAGTTGTCAACAAAGCAGCATGACAGAAAATATGATGCCAAGTTTTCGACCTCCTGATAGTTTCTTTAAGATATGTAATGCGATCTGTGCATTTTTCAAATCAAATTTTATTGGTCACATACACATTGTTAGCAGATGTTAATGCAAGTGTAGAGAAATGCTTGTGCTTCTACTTCCGACCATGCAGTAATATCTAACAAGTAATCTAACAAGTGGCATTGTTTAAAGTGAATAGTGATACATTTATTACATCAATTTCCATTATTAAAGTGGCTGGAGTTGAGTCAGTGTGTTGGCAGCAGCCACTCAATGTTAGTGATGGCTGTTTAACAGTCTGATGGCCTTGAGATAGAAGCTGTTTTTCAGTCTCTCGGGTCCCCACTTTGATGCACCTGTACTGACCTCGCCTTCTGGATGATAGCGGGGTGAACTGGCAGTGGCTCGGGTGGTTGTTGTCCTTGATGATCTTTATGGCCTTCCTGTGACATCGGGTGGTGTAGGTGTCCCGGATGGCAGGTAGTTTTGCGATGCTTTCACTCTAGTGGTAGCATGAGACTGAGTCTACAACCCACACAAGTGGCTCAGGTAGTGCAGCTCATCCAGGATGGCACATCAATGCGAGCTGTGGCAAGAAGATTTGCTGTGTCTGTCAGCGTAGTGTCCAGAGCATGGAGGCGCTACCAGGTGACAGGCCAGTACATCAGGAGACATGGAGGAGGCCGTAGGAGGGCAACAACCCAGCAGCAGGACCGCTACCTCCGCCTTTGTGCAAGGAGGAGCAGGAGGAGCACTGCCAGAGCCCTGCAAAATGACCTCCAGCAGCCACAAATGTGCATGTGTCTGCTCAAACGGTCAGAAACAGACTCCATGAGGGTGGTATGAGGGCCCGACGTCCACAGGTGGGGGTTGTGCTTACAGCCCAACACCGTGCAGGACGTTTGGCATTTGCCAGAGAACACCAAGATTGGCAAATTCGGCACTGGCGCCCTGTGCTCTTCACAGATGAAAGCAGGTTCACACTGAGCACATGTGACAGACATGACAGTCTGGAGACGCCGTGGAGAATGTTCTGCTGCCTGCAACATCCTCCAGCATGACCGGTTTGGTGGTGGGTCAGTCATGGTGTGGGGTGGCATTTCTTTGGGGGGCCGCACAGCCCTCCATGTGCTCGCCAGAGGTAGCCTGACTGCCATTAGGTACCGAGATGAGATCCTCAGATCCCTTATGAGACCATATGCTGGTGCGGTTGGCCATGGGTTCCTCTTAATGCAAGACAATGCTAGACCTCATGTGGCTGGAGTGTGTCATCAGTTCCTGCAAGAGGAAGGCATTGATGCTATGGACTGGCCCGCCCGTTCCCCAGACCTGAATCCAATTGAGCACATCTGGGACATCATGTCTCGCTCCATCCACCAACGCCACGTTGCACCACAGACTGTCCAGGAGTTGGCGGATGCTTTAGTCCAGGTCTGGGAGGAGATCCCTCAGGAGACCATCCGCCATCTCATCAGGAGCATGCCCAGGCGTTGTAGGGAGGTCATACAGGCACGTGGAGGCCACACACACTACTGAGCCTCATTTTGACTTGTTTTAAGGACATTACATCAAAGTTGGATCAGCCTGTAGTGTGGTTTTCCACTTCCACTCCAAATCCAGACCTCCGTGGGTTGA
Source organism: Oncorhynchus nerka (assembly GCF_034236695.1). Classification (NCBI taxonomy): domain Eukaryota; kingdom Metazoa; phylum Chordata; class Actinopteri; order Salmoniformes; family Salmonidae; genus Oncorhynchus; species Oncorhynchus nerka. The sequence goes on from NC_088408.1 coordinate 22,054,671, forward strand.
TAAATGTCATTTCCATTGATAATTTTTGTGTGATTTTGTTGTCAGCACATTCAACTATGTAAAGAAAAAAGTATTTAATAAGAATATTTCATTCATTCAGATCTAGGATGTGTTATTTTAGTGTTTCCTTTATTATTTTGAGCAGTGTATATTCATTAGGCCCTAATCTATGGATTTCACATGAACGGGAATACAGATATGCATCTGTTGGTCACAGAACTTTTTTTGTTAAAGTAGGGGCGTGGATCAGAAAACCAGTCAGTATCTGGTGTGACCACCATTTGCCTCATGCAGCGTAACACATCTCCTTCACATAGTTGATCAGGCTGTTGATTGTGGCCTGTGGAATGCTGTCCCACTCCTCTTCAATGGCTGTGCGAAGTTGCTGGATATTGGCGGGAACTGGAATAACCTGTCGGTCCAGAGCATCCCAAACATGCTCAATGGGTGACATGTCTGAGTATGTAGGCTATGGAAGAACTGGGGACATTCTCAGCTTCCAGTAATTGTGTACAGATGTAGAGATGGGACCATGCATTATCATGCTGAAACATGAGGTGATGGTGGTGGATGAATGGCACGACAATGGGCTTCAAATCAAATTTTATTTGTCACATACACATGGTTAGCAGATGTTAATGCGAGTGTAGCGAAATGCTTGTGCTTCTAGTTCCGACAATGCAGTAATAACCAACAAGTAATCTAACTAACAATTCCAAAACTACTGTCTTATACACAGTGTAAGGGGATAAGGAGTATGTACATAAGGATATATGAATGAGTGATGGTACAGAGCAGCATAGGCAAGATACAGTAGATGGTATCGAGTACAGTATATACATATGAGATGAGTATGTAAACAAAGTGGCATAGTTAAAGTGGCTAGTGATACATATATTACATAAGGATGCAGTCGATGATATAGGGTACAGTATAAACGTATGCATATGAGATGAATAATGTAGGGTAAGTAACATTATATAAGGTAGCATTGTTTAAAGTGAGTAGTGATATATTTACATAATTTCCCTTCAATTCCCATTATTAAAGTGGCTGGAGTTGAGTCAGTGTCAGTGTGTTGGCAGCAGCCACTCAATGTTAGTGGTGGCTGTTTAACAGTCTGATGGCCTTGAGATAGAAGCTGTTTTTCAGTCTCTCGGTCCCAGCTTTGATGCACCTGTACTGACCTCGCCTTCTGGATGATAGCGGGGTGAACAGGCAGTGGCTCGGGTGGTTGATGTCCTTGATGATCTTTATGGCCTTCCTGTAACATCGGGTGGTGTAGGTGTCCTGGAGGGCAGGTAGTTTGCCCCCGGTGATGCGTTGTGCAGACCTCACTACCCTCTGGAGAGCCTTACCGTTGAGGGCGGAGCAGTTGCCGTACCAGGCGGTGATACAGCCCGCCAGGATGCTCTCGATTGTGCATCTGTAGAAGTTTGTGAGTGCTTTTGGTGACAAGCCGAATTTCTTCAGCCTCCTGAGGTTGAAGAGGCGCTCCTGCGCCTTCTTCACGACGCTGTCTGTGTGAGTGGACCAATTCAGTTTGTCTGTGATGTGTATGCCGAGGAACTTAAAACTTGCTACCCTCTCCACTACTGTTCCATCGATGTGGATAGGGGGGTGTTCCCTCTGCTGTTTCCTGAAGTCCACAATCATCTCCTTAGTTTTGTTGACGTTGAGTGTGAGGTTATTTTCCTGACACCACACTCCGAGGGCCCTCACCTCCTCCCTGTAGGCCGTCTCGTCGTTGTTGGTAATCAAGCCTACCACTGTTGTGTCGTCCGCAAACTTGATGATTGAGTTGGAGGCGTGCGTGGCCACGCAGTCGTGGGTGAACAGGGAGTACAGGAGAGGGCTCAGAACGCACCCTTGTGGGGCCCCAGTGTTGAGGATCAGCGGGGAGGAGATGTTGTTGCCTACCCTCACCACCTGGGGGCGGCCCGTCAGGAAGTCCAGTACCCAGTTGCACAGGGCGGGGTCGAGACCCAGGGTCTCGAGCTTGATGACGAGCTTGGAGGGTACTATGGTGTTGAATGCCGAGCTGTAGTCGATGAACAGCATTCTCACATAGGTATTCCTCTTGTCCAGAAGGGTTAGGGCAGTGTGGTTGAGATTGCATCGTCTGTGGACCTATTTGGGCGGTAAGCAAATTGGAGTGGGTCAAGGGTGTCAGGTAGGGTGGAGGTGATATGGTCCTTGACTAGTCTCTCAAAGCACTTCATGATGACGGAAGTGAGTGCTACGGGGCGGTAGTCGTTTAGCTCAGTTACCTTAGCTTTCTTGGGAACAGGAACAATGGTGGCCCTCTTGAAGCATGTGGGAACAGCAGACTGGTATAGGGATTGATTGAATATGTCTGTAAACACACCGGCCAGCTGGTCTGAGGGCGCGGCTGGGGATGCCGTCTGGGCCTGCAGCCTTGCGAGGGTATCTCTGTACATTCAAATTGCCATCGATAAAATGCAGATGTGTTCATTGTCCGTAGCTTATGCCTGCCCATACCATAACCCCACCGCCACCATGGGGCACTGTTCACAACGTTGACACCAGCAAACCGCTCGCCCACACGACACCATACACGCTTTCAGCCTGGTATTGTTGAAAAGGGGATGAATCTGTGAAGAACACACTTCTCCAGCGTGCCAGTGGCCATCGCAGGTAAGCATTTGCCCACTGAAGTCAGTTACAACGCCAAACTACAGGTCAAGACCCTGGTGAGCATCCCTGAGACTGTTTCTGAAAGTTTGTGCAGAAATTCTTCATTTGTGCAAACCCAGTTTCATCAGCTGTCCGGGTGGCTGGTCTCAGACAATCCCACAGGTGACAAAACCGAATGTGGAGGTCCTGGGCTGGCGTGGTTACAAATTGTCAATATGATAATTTTATTTTGTATAGTTACATCAAAACGACAAGACAAGATAGGAGCTAAATCAACTAGCTTGCTACCTTGCTTCATTTTAGCTGACTGTCTACTTGGCTTGTTGGCAAGTCGCATACTCATTAATTGGGGAAAAAATACTCTAAAATGTACAAATTATCACATAGTTTCTTACCTTAATACTGTTGTCCTGATCTCAATGACAAATCTGTCAAAAGTTGTGAGAAACCTTTCAGGTCCAGTGGGGCGAGTCGCCTCCTGGTGGCAACATTCACTTTCAGTCCCATGCCAAAACTCACAATTTGCTCCAATGACGCATTGGCGTCATTCGCTACTATGGCAATTCAAGATGGCGCTACCCATAACTCTAATAAATGTTGTTCAATATCAAAATCCTAAAAATAGAGGTATATATGTTAAATGCACATGTTTAATATTAGTTGATGGAATAAATCTCTTCTTAGTTTTACTTCCTAAAGTGTTTCCATTCCCCTTTAAGAGGTCTAAAAATACTTTGGAATACCCAATAGAATGCTCAATAACTCTCAACCCTTAACCTTTGACTCCTGTTCCCTGCAGCATCAGAGGGATATGAGAGAGGAGGAGGGGTCTGGTGAGGGAGGGGGTCGTAAGAACCGCACCCTGACGGAGAGGCTGCGTCGCGGCGAGCACCAGAAGCTCTTCACCAGACTCAAACAGGTGCTGTTCATGGAAGAACTGGACCCCAAGGTCTCCAAGCTACACCTCCTCTCACAGGTATGGGATTGTATGTTATGTGGCTATGTAACCGGCTATTTGTTATGGTTAATTTTGTGCTGTACTGTGGTAGACACAAGAACTATACGTTATTTTCATATCCTTTTAATGAATAAAGTCAACTTTTTCATGGTCACATTTTTTGGTATAGATGGTTAAAAATACAGGTATATAAAAGGGATTTTAACATGTATTATTTCATCAGGCTCTGAAGGAGATTCGTACCCTGTCGGTGGACTCTGAGTCTCTGGAGGAGAAGAAGAGGATGCTGACTGAGATCCAGACTGTCTATGTCAAGGAGATCGCATACATGTCTGGTGCGTCTGACTGTAGCTACTTATCACTTATTTAGTCCCTTTCCTACTTAAACATTACTTACTTAACACGGACTTACTTGAGATACTTTTATTATGTGATTGCAAGAAGCATATTCATGTGAACTCTGGTGTGTTTTTTAATTTGTATTGTAGGAAAGCCAGAGGAGCTGATCAAGGCCAAGCTGAAGGAGATCTGGGAGAAGAAACGGACTCTAGCTGCCCAGAGGAGAGCAACTGTCCCCCCTACCTCTAGCCCCACCTCCTCTACTTCCACCCCTAGTCCCAACACCATGACGGGTAATTATAACCTGCTTCTTATGTCTGACAACAGGAGGTATACTACTAAGCTGGATCAATGAATTAGCCAGTTCACTTAAACAAACATTCAGATACCGCTTTGGATTTGTGACACCTTTTAATAATGATCCTTTTACTGCAGTGGGCTAAATCAGGGTCACACAGAGTGCTTCTTGGTAGTCTTAAACAAATCTACTTTGAAACTAAAGTACACACATCACACACATGGTTATGGTCTTAAAACAAAGAAGACACCTTTAGAGGTTTCATCCCAATATTACACTTTCTATACATCACAGAATACAAAATAAAACAAAACCGGTTGACCTAGAAACACCAGATTTTCTGCACGCTTTTTAAAATAATGTTGATTAATAATGTTCCACCCATGAGGCCACTAGAGGGCAATTTGGTCATTTGACTGCAAGAAAGGCTATGAGGTATGGCCATGCCAGCCCCCCTAGATAGCTAGTGTCTGCATGCTTTTGTACCATCCCTACACCTATGCACCTGATTCACCTTTTTCTGTGTCCCAAGGGAGTATGGACACTAAGCAGGATCAATGGGTTAGCCAGCTAACTTTGATAAACCATTTAGACACAGCTCTTATTTATACGTATATTTATCTGTATATCCCAGTGTCCCAGGTGTCTCAAGCTAGCTCTCTGGGTCAGGCAGGAGCAGCTAGTGGCTCTGTGAAACCAGTGGCTGCTGTTTTACGCACCAAGAGTGGCAAGATCATACTTCCTGCTTCCATGCTTCCCCCTTCCATGTTTCGTGCTTCCAAACCAGGTGAGTTCATACAGGAACAGGACACCCATATTTGGTCTCACACTCTTGTTTAATTGGTTATGCAAGTTCTATATCTCGATATGAAATATCAACGATGCTGATTTGGAAGAGCGTAATAACTCTTGAGGTCCACTATATGGGTAAAATGTGCCAAGGGTTATGATCGTTAGACTGGCATTCTGACTAGAATATGTTGTTGTGAGTCTCATTCTAACGGTTGAGTATTTCCTTTATCCACAGCAGGAAGATCAGTATACACAGTGAAAGTAATGAAGAGACCAACAGTCACCTCCCTCTTAACCCCCACCTCCTCAGCAGCCAAGGAGGTTGTGGAGAAGGAGAGAGCTGCCTCTGGCCCTGAGAAGGACCAAGAGAGAGTGTCTGTGGAGGCTGAGCAGCCCTCCGACAGCTCAGCAGCAGAGAGGCCAGACCTAGGTAAGGAGGAACCACAGGCCCCTGTCTGTAATGGATCCATGGAAGAAGAGACTTCCACAGAGAAGGATAACGGCTCATCTCCCAAAAAGAAGTCACTAATCAATAAAAACTCAATCAAGAGGCTTTCTGGTATGAAGTGTCCCCTTGTGGAGATCGCTCCCCTAAACAGTGCCATCTGGAGGCCGTTGGAGGAACCACAGATGGGGGGTGAAAGTGATGCTGGAGGCTGGGGCCTGTCTCTGACCAAGGGAGAGGCAGCCATACTGGTGAAGGCGCTCTCTGAACACCAGGGCATAGTAGTGGGGCGGAAGGGCAAGGATAGCCCGGTACAACACAATGGAAAGAAGAGCTCTATGACACTAAAGGGCAAGGATAGCTCAGTACTACAAAAAGAACAGGATAGCACGGTGTCACAGAAAGAAACTGATAGCTTGGTCCCACAAAAAGGAGAGGATAGCTCAGTCACACCAAAGGAAAAGACAGAGGTTGGCTTGGTGACATCAAAGGAAAAGGATTGTTTGTTGACACAAAAGGGAGAGGGAGGCTCGACAGACAGCTCAGAGGCTCAACTACTGAAGAGAAAACGTGGAAGGCCTCGCTTGGACATCAAAACACCACCAACTGGAGATATCACTACTAACCCTGTGCCGCGGGGTCGGCCCCGTAAAGTATCACGGATTGGGGTGAATATCCCTGTGGTAACGACCGGTGGCAACGACCAGGCCAACGTGACACAAACCGCAGGTAGTGCTTGTAACCCTACCTTAGTCACAAGAATACCCCCAGGTCGAGACACTAATACTGGGGGTGGTGAAATCCAACTAACACCAAGGGAACGTAGCCTAAGCCCTACGAGGCAGGGTAGAAGGCCTAAAGTATCACAGGTTGGGGTTACTACTAGCCCTGTGGTTACGACTGGGCCTGGGGGTAGCCCAGCCAGGGTGACTCAGGCTGGGGGTAGTACCCCTACCCCAGTGACTCAGGCTGGGAGTAGGCCTGTGAAGAGTGCTACCAGTAGCCCTGCAACTTGGGGTAGGGCACCAAAGGTGCGGAGAGCTGGAGATAGTTCTAGTCCGGCCAAGGTGACTAGGGATGCGGTGACTAGCCCTGTAACTCGGGCTGGGTTAAACCCGGCGAGATGGACTCGTGCTGCGGGGGGTATCCCTGTGGTGAAGACTGAGGGCAGCCCAACCAAACCTCCACGAGGAGGGGCTGAGGTTACTAGCCCTGTAGCGACGACTAAAGGAAGCCCAGGTAAAACGCCACAGGCTGTGGGTCGGCCTGGAACACGACATGTGACTCGCGCTGTATCGGTGAAGGGCCTTGTCAGTGGGAAGAGGACAACAAGGTCTGATAAGGCCTAGTGAAACTGAGACTAAGGCTGCATTTCCACACTGTTTCCATTGGTGCATCTCAATACTGTAGTAGTCTAAAATGGCGTCCACAACTTGTTTTCTCTCCTTCCACTCCGATGATGCTGCATTTCAGCCTAGCTCTAACCAGAGGAGCAAGAGAATCGTACTCCTGACAGACGTGCCATTAACTGTCATTTAAAGCTAGAATCCTTAGTTGCTGCATCCATTGATTCTTGAAGAATATAACTTTATAATTAAATGCCTCATGAGCTTAGTTCAACTGTCGTACCTCATCAGAACCCAAAATATAAGCTTGTTTTACTCCAATGTTTGTAAACAAAGTAAATGTAAACAAACACTGTATAGCCTCAACACGGTTAACATTTTTTATGTCTTGGATGGTTAGTCATTGCATCCATAGTTTTTTCTATGAATTTGAGTGGTTACATTTCTCCAGGCCTGTCCCTCAGCTGTTTTTTTGTGTTGTTTTTTTTTACAAAAACAGAGGCGGGGAATCGCCTTGTTATTGTTTCAATTAAGGATTCAAGCTTTAATTTGTGGAAAGTTGTCCTGAAATCCCATTGAGACCACCGCATGTGCCTGTTCACAAATCCAAAGGACCCTGGACAGTTATGCCTGTGTGAGTTGACCCTCTCTTAGCTTTAGCACTCATCTGCCTTCTCTGGAACACAACAAAGTAGACAATAACTTACACCTAAGGGACAGTCCGTTTTCCCAACATCCTAAATCTTTGAGCAAAACATTAAATTAATGTACTGTATGAATGTACTGCAGGTTTGACTGCCGTTTGAGCCGTTGTACAGGTACATAGGACGTTAGCCCCATATTGGGGTGAATGTGACACGTCATGCATTTTTGATGAAGACTATTGTTATTATGTTCTAGAAAGTTGATTTCTTGTTATTTAATCATCAAACCACTACTTTTTGAAGATTACGGTATAGGGAAGGTCTGTATTTTTTTCTCTTCAGTATCACGGTTTGTTCATGACTTCACTCCCTGTGTCTTTATTAATGTAGGGGTGTGTTGTCTTCGATTTAACCTACAAAATAATGGACATGCATGAACATGACAACAAAACAGATCAATTACTTTCTGGCCCAATTAGACATTATCAATAGGCTCTGAAAATCATTCATTTGAGATGTACAGCATTCATGTTTGTTCATGTCAAAAACACTGTAAATGTTATTTCTATGCCACTGTAAAGACTTTTTGTATTTTAGCTGTGGTTGGTGCGTCCAGTCTTTCAAATACACTCTTGGTTCCCAGGCCTATGAATTTAAAAAAAAATCTGAATCAGCACTTTAAATCTTCTGTAACTTCTACACTGTCACAACCATGTTGAATATTTTGGTTTGCCTTATGGATTGCTTCCCCATCTGTTTTTCAATGATTCCTATGTCTGATTTTTGAGGAACTTATGCATAACATGTAAAACAAAACAAAAAAACACACAAAAAAAACATTATTTGTAGTTGAGACATTTGTATTTCAACCTTGTGTGACTCATCATGACTCAATCTAAGCTATACTGTAATCTATGAAAATAACCTTTTGTAAATGTTTTATTTTTTATAAGTCTGTCTTGTTGTATAATGTTCCTCTTTCCTTTTTTGTAAAGAAATGACCGTTTTACTTCAGTCACTCAGATGTGCTGGCAAGATACTGTGGCCTTGAAAATAAATAAACCTGTACATGCGTTTCTTTGCTGTGGCAGTTGTCTTAACCTCCATGAAACTCAACCAATTCACAATGTGATGGTGTAGAATATTATAGAAGAATCATAATTTGACTAGTCATTCTAGCTGTAATTGGCAAGTAATTATTGCAGCTATCATAGGAATTAATTATTGTGGTTTTGTTATTGGTTCTAATGGCACAAATCTTAAACTGATGTTTTAAACATCTGTTACACTGGCGAATACGGGTAATGATTGCATTATAGCACAGATTATCCATTATATTGACCAGGTACTCAAGTGGCTCTAACAATGACAATGTCTTAAAAAATGAAAATCAATCGGGAGGAGGCAAGATCAGGTGGGACCATTCTAGCCAATTTTTTATTTCACCTTTATTTAACCATGTAGGCCAGTTGAAAAAAAGTTCTCATTTACAACTGCGACCTGGCCAAGATAAAGAATAGCAGTGTGACAGAGTTACACATGGAATAAACAAACGTACAGTCAATAACACAATAGAAAAGTCTACAGTGTGTGCAAATGAAGTAAGATTAGGGAGGTAAGGCAATAAATAAGCCGTAGTGGTGAAATAATTACAATTGAGCAAATAAACACTGGAGTGATAGATGTGCAAGTATAGATATTGGGGTGCAAAGGAGCAAAAATATATATAAATAATATGGGGATGAGGTAGTTGGAAGGGCTATTTACAGATGGGCTATGTACAGGTGCAATGATCTGTAAGCTGCTCTGATAGCTGATGCTTCAAGTTAGTGAGGGAGATATGAGCCTTCAGTGATTTTTGCAATTCGTTCCAGTCATTGGCAGCAGAAAACTGGAAGGAAAGGCTGCCAAACGAGGAATTGGCTTTGGGGGTGACCAGTGAAATATACCTGCTGGAGCGCGTGCTACGGGTGGGTGCTGCTATGGTGACCATTGTTCTGAGATAAGGCAGAGCTTTACCTAGCAAAGACTTATAGATGACCTGGAGCCAGTGGGTTTGGCGACGAATATGAAGCGAGGGCCAGCCAACGAGAGCATACAGGTCGCAGTGGTGGGTAGTATATGGGGCTTTGGTGAAGAAATGGATGGCACTGTGAGTTGCTGAGTAGAGTGTTGGAGGCTATTTTGTAAATGACATCGCCGAAGTCAAGGATCGGTAGAATAGTCAGTTTTACGAGGGTATGTTTGGCAGCATGAGTGAAGGATGCTTTGTTGTGAAATAGGAGGCCGATTCTAGATTTAATTTTGGATTGGAGATGCTTAATATGAGTCTGGAAGGAGAGTTTGCAGTCTTACCAGACACCTAGATATTTGTAGTTGCTCACATATTCTAAGTCAGAACCATCCAGAGTAGTGATGCTAGGTGGGTGGGCAGCAATCTGTTGAATGCGCTTAGTTTTACTTGCATTTAAGAGCAGTTGGAGGCCACGGAAGGAGAGTTGTATAGCATTGAAGCTCGTCTGGATGTTAGTTAACACAATGTCCAATGAGAGGTCAGATACGTGTGTGCACAACTTGGGTATAAAGTGTTTTTCTCAAAGTTGTCACGTGTCCTATTTATATCAGTACACTCGTAACAACCTAAGCCAGAGACGGGCAACTGATAGGGGTGGGGGCCACAAAAAAAACACAACTCATCATGGGGGGCCGCAGTGGGTCTGCGTACCCACACCATGCCCAACTTGCGAACAAAACATTTGAGTTTTAAAGTTAATTTCCTGAAATTCTACACATTTTGCCTTGGGGTGGATAGAGAATGTTGCAATTCTACTTATTTTGCTATGGAAAGGAAAGAAAAATGTGCTGTTTTACAGCAAATGTCTTGCAATTCTACACATTTTGCCATAAGGTGGAAGAAAATGTTTGCAGTTTTTAATATGATAACTGATGATCAATGGGCCCCAATTCAGTCAGTTTTACTAAAGTTTACATAGCTGGCCGCTAGACTAACTTACCAATCAAACTTTAAAAATAATTGCTGACATGGGCTAACTGAGGGACTGCTGTTGAACAAACATTTACATTACATTTAAGTCATTTAGCAGACGCTCTTATCCAGAGCGACTTACAAATTGGTGCTTTCACCTTATGACATCCAAACAAATGTCGAAATTGCACCATGTGTATTCTAAGTCAACAGTAAATTGAGACCCCCACTGAGTGAAATTGCACCATGTGTATTCTATTATTCTAAGTCAACAGTAAATTGAGACCTGAGTGAAATTGGTCCGCAGGCCTACAAAACGGGGTCTGCGAGGCAGCCTGGATCTTTAACTTAAAGACCCTTGCTCCCTTCGGTCTCAACGTAGACTTTGATCTGAAGCCATTATTGTGACTTTGCCATTGTAATTGTTTGTAAGCTTGTGTAGTAGAAAATTAATTTATGATAGTATGCTATCCATTTGTTGTTTGTATGCTGTTCTTTGTATGCCATTTTAATATTTGATAAATAACCAATGATATTAGGCCACTCTTGGCCGTGATTACAGACACCTGTGTCTTTTGACACTATATAAAACGAGTCATCCCGCAGTGTTTGTGATTATACCCTGATGAAGACAGCTTGGCTGTCGAAACGTTGGTAATTACATTTTTGCATCTGAGCTCCTAGAGTGTGCGGCTCTCTTTTATTTTCAAGTTTTCTACTCCGCTAGCCAGCACCTCGCCTAAATAGGTGTGCGTTTCTTTTTCTTCTAGATTCGTCAGGACCTCCCAACAGCCGAAGCTAAGTAGTAACATTAACATGATGCCTTCTAATTGCAGTCGCTGTACTCATAATATACAGGAGAACGATCGCCTTACGGCGAGGATAGCTTCAGACACAATCTTTAGGCAAGGGTAATTTAAGAGTAGGAAAGGATGAAACAGCGTCTGTGCCACCAGTAAGTACAGATAGTAATATAAATGACCTCGCACAGTCACCGCAGCCGGACAATTTTCTCATGGCTTCTGGAAGGATTCAGCCGACAGAAACTTTCAAACGGTTTTCCTCATTGAGCAGCGAGTCTGAGGCCAAGCCTTCTCTGGACTCTACTCCCGTTACGGGGTCTGAGATGCCGAAGCCTCCCACCATTAGCTCTGACAAATTGAAAACACTAGTCATTGGCGACTCCATTACATGCAGTATTAGACTTAACACGAATCATCCAGCACTCATACAGTCGTGGCCAAAAGTTTTGAGAATGACACAAATATTAATTTTCAAAGTCTGCTGCCTCAGTTTGTATGATGGCAATTTGCATATACTCCCGAATGTTATGAAGAGTGATCAGATTAATTGCAAAGTCCCTCTTTGCCATGCAAATTAACTGAATCCCCCAAAAAACATTTACACTGCATTTCAGCCCTGCCACAAAAGGACCGTCTGACATCATGTCAGTGATTCTCTCGTTAACCCAGATGTGAGTGTTGATGAGGACACGGCTGGAGATCACTCTGTCATACTGATTGAGTTTGAATAATAGACTGGAAGCTTCAAAAGAAGGGTGGTGCTTGGAATCATTGTTCTTCCTCTGTCAACCATGGTTACCTGCAAGGAAACATGTGCCGTCATCATTGCTTTGCACAAAAAGGGCTTCACAGGCAAGGATATTGCTGCCAGTAAGATTTCACCTAAATCAACCATTTATCGGATCATCAAGAACTTCAAGGAGAGCGGTTCAATTGTTGTGAAGAAGGCTTCAGGGCGCTCAAGAAAGTCCAGCAAGCGCCAGGACCGACCGTCTCCTAAAGTTGATTCAGCTGCGAATACTTTTGGAGGATGGCCTGGTGTCAAGAAGGGCAGTAAAGAAGCCACTTCTCTCCAGGAAAAACATCAGGGACAGACTGATATTCTGCAAAAGGTACAGGGATTGGACTGCTGAGGACTGGGGTAAAGTCATTTTCTCCGATGAATCCTCTTTCCGATTGTTTGGGGCATCCGGTATAAAGCTTGTCCGGAGAAGACAAGGTGAGCGCTACCATCAGTCCTGTGTCATGCCAACAGTAAAGCATCCTGAGACCATTCATGTGTGGGGTTGCTTCTCAGCCAAGGGAGTGGGCTCACTCACAATTTTGCCAAAGAACACAGTCATGAATAAATAATGGTACCAACACATCCTCCTAGAGCAAATTCTCCCAACCATCCAGGAACAGTTGGTGATGAACAATGCCTTTTCCAGCATGATGGAGCACCTTGCCATAAGGCAAAAAGGATAACTTGTTTGGCTCTGGGAACAAAACAGATATTTTGGGTCCATGGCCAGGAAACTCCCCAGACCTTAATCCCATTGACAACTTGTGGTCAATCCTCAAGAGGCGGGTGGACAAACAAACAAAAATAAATTCTGACAAACTCCAAGCATTGATTATGCAAGAATTGGCTGCCATCAGTCAGGATGTGACCCAGAAGATGACATGCCACTTTGCCAAAGCACAGCCCCCACACCACTAGAGGGATATCTTCAACCACCAACTTACCATCCTGAGACAAGGCCGAGTATAGCCCACAAAGATCTCCACCACGGCACAACCCAAGGGGGGGCGCCAACCCAGACAGAAAGATCACATCAGTGACTCAACCCACTCAAGTGACGCACCCCTCCTAGGGACGGCATGAAAGAGCACCAGTAAGCCAGTGACTCAGCCCCTGTAATAGGGTTAGAGGCAGAGAATCCCAGTGGAAAGAGGGAAACCGGCCAGGCAGAGACAGCAAGGGCGGTTCGTTGCTCCAGAGCCTTTCCGTTCACCTTCACACTCCTGGGCCACCTTCACACTCAATCATATGACCCACTGAAGAGATGAGTCTTCAGTAAAGACCGAGTTTGCGTCTCTCACATAAGTAGGCAGACCATTCCATAAAAATGGAGCTCTATAGGAGAAAGCCCTGCCTCCAGCTGTTTGCTTAGAAATTCTAGGGACCGTAGCGTACGTGTAGGTATGTACGGCAGGACCAAATCTGAGAGATAGGTAGGAGCAAGCCCATGTAATGCTTTGTAGGTTAGCAGTGAAACCTTGAAATCAGCCCTTGCCTTGACAGGAAGCTAGTGTAGGGAGGCTAGCACTGGAGTAATATGATCAAATCTTTTGGTTCTAGTCAGGATTCTAGCAGCCGTATTTAGCACTAACTGACGATTATTTAGTGCTTTATCCGGGTAGCCGGAAAGTAGAGCATTGCAGTAGTCTAACCTAGAAGTGACAAAAGCATGGATTAATGTTTCTGCATCATTTTTGGACAGAAAGTTTCTGATTTTTGCAATGTTACGTAGATGGAAAAAAGCTGTCCTTGAAACAGTCTTGATATGTTCGTCAAAAGAGAGATCAGGGTCCAGAGTAACGACGAGGTCCTTCACAGTTTTATTTGAGACGACTGTACAACCATTAAGATTAATTGTCAGATTCAACAGATCTCTTTGTTTCTTGGGACCTAGAACAAGCATCTCTGTTTTGTCCGAGTTTAAAAGTAGAACGTTTGCCAGCCATCCACTTCCCTATGTCTGAAACACAGGCTTCTAGCGAGGGCAATTTTGGGGCTTCACCATGTTTCATTGAAATGTACAGCTGTGTGTCATCCACATAGCAGTGAAAGTTAACATGATGTTTTCGAATGACATCCCCAAGAGGTAAAATATATAGTGGAAACAATAGTGGTCCTAAAACGGAACCTTGAGGAACACCGAAATTTACAGTTGATTTGTCAGAGGACAAACCATTCACAGAGACACACTGATATCTTTCCGACAGATAAGATCTTAACCAGGCCAGAACTTGTCCGTGTCGACCATTTTGGGTTTCCAATCTCTCCAAAATAATGTGTGTATCAATGGTATCAAAAGCAGCACTAAGGTCTAGGAGCACGAGGACAGATGTAGGGCCTTGGTCTGATGCCATTAAAAGGTCATTTACCACCTTCACAAGTGCAGTCTCAGTGCTATGATGGGGTCTAAAACCAGACTGAAGCATTTTGTATACATTATTTGTCTTCAGGAAGGCAGTGAGTTGCTGTGCCACAGCCTTTTCAAAAAAAATGTTTTGAGAGGAATGGAAGATTCGATATAGGCCGATAGTTTTTTATATTTTCTGGGTCAAGGTTTGGCTTTTTCAAGAGAGGCTTTATTACTGCCACTTTTAGTGCGTATGGTACACAGCCGGTGGATAGAGAGCAGTTTATTATGTTCAACATAGGAGGGCCAAGCACAGGAAGCAGCTCTTTCAGTAGTTTAGTGGGAATAGGGTCCAGTATGCAGCTTGAAGGTTTAGAAGCCATGATTATTTTCATCATTGTGTCAAGAGATATAGTACTAAAACACTTGAGTGTCTCTCTTAATCCTAGGTCCTGGCAGAGTTGTGCAGACTCAGGACAACTGAGGTTTGGAGGAATATGCAGATTTAAAGAGGAGTCCGTAATTTGCTTTCTAATGATCATGATCCTTTTTCTCAAAGAAGTTCATGAATTTATTACTGCTGAAGTGAAAGCCATCCTCTCTTGGGGAATGCTGCTTTTTAGTTAGCTTTGTGACAGTATCAAAAATAAATTTAGGATTGTTCTTATTTTCCTTGGAAAAATAGGATGATCGAGCAGCAGTAAGGGCTCTTCGATACTGCACGGTACTGTCTTTCTAAGCTAGTCGGAAGACTTCCAGTTTGGTTTGGCGCCATTTCCGTTCCAATTTTCTGGAAGCTTGCTTCAGAGCTCAGGTATTTTCTGTATACCAGGGAGCTAGTTTCTTATGAGAAATGTTTTTAGTTTTTAGAGGTGCAACTGCATCTAGGGTATTGCGCAAGGTTAAATTGAGTTCCTCAGTTAGGTAGTTAACGGATTTTTGTCCTCTGACGTCCTTGGATAGGCAAAGGGAGTCTGAAAGGGCATCAAGGAATCTTTGTGTTGTCTGTGAATTTCTAGCACGACTTTTGATGCTCCTTGGTTGGGGTCTGAGCAGAGTATTTGTTGCAATTGTAAACGTAATAAAATGGTGGTCCGATGGTCCAGGATTATGAGGAAAAACATTAAGATCCACAATATTTATTCCATGGGACAAAACTAGGTCCAGAGTATGACGGTGACAGTGAGTAGGTCCAGAGACATGTTGGACAAAACCCACTGAGTCGATGATGGCTCCGAAAGCCTTTTGGAGTTGGTCTGTGGACTTTTCCATGTGAATATTAAAGTCACCAAAAATTTGAATATTATCTGCTATGACTACAAGGTCCAATAGGAATTCAGGGAACTCAATGAGGAATGCTGTAAATGGCCCAGGAGGCCTGTAAACAGTAGCCATAAAAAGTGATTGAGTAGGCTGCATCGATTTCATGACTAGAAGCTCAAAAGACGAAAATGTCGTTTTTTTTTTTGTAAATTGAAATTTGCTATCGTAAATGTTAGCCACACCTCTGCCTTTGCGGGATGCTCGGGGGATATGGTCACTAGTGTAACCAGGAGGTGAGGCCTCATTTAACAAAATAGGGCTACTTAATGTTAGATCCCTCACTTCCAAGGCAGTTATAGTCAATGAACTAATCACTGATCATAATCTTGATGTGATTAGCCTGACTGAAACATGGCTTAAGCCTGATGAATTTACTGTTTACACTAGTGACCATATCCCCCCGAATCCTGCAAAGGCGGAGGTGTTGCCAACATTTACAATAGATAAAATTTCAATTTACAAAAAACAAAACTGACGTTTTCGTCTTCTGAGCTTCTAGTCATGAAATCTATGCAGCTTACTCAAACAATTTTATAGCTACTGTTTACAGGCCTCCTGGGCCATATACAGCATTCCTCACTGGTGCATTACTTCCAGGAAAGCACATGACAACAGACGCTAATCTAGCAAGGTTAGTGTGTGGGATGTCGTTCTCTTTGAAGTGGATAACGACTGTGCTCCATCTCTGACTGAGCGGTGTCTCAGATGTTTTGCATTCTTCAAGCGATCCCCCCTTTAGGAACTCTTGCAGGCCAGTAACCTCGTCAAACAATGCATCCTCATTGATGGTCACATTGGGGCATTTTTCCTGCAGTGTGCCTGCTTCCTGAGCGGTATGACATCTGCGTGGTCCCATGGTGTTTATACTTGCGTACTATTCTTTGTACAGATGAATGTGGTGCCTTCAGGTGTTTGGAAATTGCTCCCAAGGATGAACCAGACTTGTGGAGGTCTACAAAAAAAATTCTGAGGTCTTGGCTGATTCTTTTTGATTTTCCCATGATGTCAAGCAAAAAGGCACTGAGTTTGAAGGTAGGCCTTGAAATACATCCACAGGTACACCTCCAATTGACTCAAATGATGTCAATTAGCCTATCAGGAGCTTCTAAAGCCATGACATAATTTTCTGGAATTTTCCAAGCTGTTTAAAGGCACAGTCAACTTAGTGTATGTAAACATCTGACCCACTGGAATTGTGATACAGTGAATTATAAGTGAAATAATCTGTCTATAAACATTTGTTGGAAAAATGACTTGTGTCATGCACAAAGTAGATGTCCTAACCGACTTGCCAAAACTATAGTTTGTTAACAAGAAATTTGTGGAGTGGTTGAAAAACAAGTTTTAATGACTCCAACCTAAGTGTAACCTAACCTGGTCTAGGTCCTGTGTTACCAAAGTAGTTGCCCATGTTGCTAACACGTTACTCACTGTGGCGTCACATTTTGTCCTAGCACATGTAAACTTTGGCTCATAAAGCTTCCGTGTCAGTTGTGCTGTGCAGTCCATAGATATGTAACTATGATTGTGTCGCATAGTGTGGTATGCAAAGACACCCTCCTGCACAGCTAAATCATATTCTTCTTGGGAAGGCTCTACCTTCTTGAAGAATGTGGTGACAGAGGGCAAACCAACACGGATATCAGAGAGGCGTTATGCTTTTTAGTCTGTCGATGTTCTATCACTGCCGTTCTTCTCCGGCTGCCAATTGAAAGAGAGGAATTACAAAGGGTGCAGTGAACCATTCTATCGTCTTGACCTGAGTGTATAAATGGAAATTCTCTCATCATGTTGTCATAAAAAGTGCATTTCCGTTTCTTGGAAATTGTTCATTGTACCTCTGTCTGCTCTTCTTCACTCTCCTTCTGTCACTCTTCTTACTCTCTTTTTATTCTCCCCTAATCTCTCTCCTCGTCTTTCTTCCTTTCCTTCTCTTTACCTTTCCACCTCACTCTTCTACACTCTCCTTGTGTCACTCTTCTTACTCTCTTTTTATTCTCCCCTAATCTCTCTCCTCGTCTTTCTTCCTTTCCTTCTCTTTACCTTTCCACCTCACTCTTCTACACTCTCCTTGTGTCACTCTTCTTACTCTCTTTTTATTCTCCCCTAATCTCTCTCCTCGTCTTTCTTCCTTTCATTCTCTTTACCTTTCCACCTCACTCTTCTTCACTCTCCTTGCTTCACTCTTTTTACTCCCTTAATTTCCCTTCTACTTCCTCTCCAATCTTTAATAATAAATAGTACACTATTGGACAAAATACTTTGGTTAACAGATTCCCATTGCTTGCCTCATTTTGGTATTTTATCTCAAAAACATTGTTTGGAATAATAAATTGGCAGGCTCTGTAATCATATCTTTACCTTTCCTCCTCCATCTCCTTCATTCTTCTTCCTATCCAGTCTTCCTCCTCTCCACTGCTAATGTTATCCATGGAAATTTCAAAATATATTTTCACACTACTTATTATAATGCCAAACCATTAAAATTGTAATCTACAAAAATATTCGCATAATTAATTGTGCAATCATTTAATATAATCATATAGTGCCTTGCGAAAGTATTCGGCCCCCTTGAACTTTGCGACCTTTTGCCACATTTCAGGCTTCAAACATAAAGACATAAAACTGTATTTTTTTGTGAAGAATCAACAACAAGTGGGACACAATCATGAAGTGGAACTACATTTATTGGATATTTCAAACTTTTTTAACAAATCAAAAACTGAAAAATTGGGCGTGCAAAATTATTCAGCCCCTTTACTTTCAGTGCAGCAAACTCTCTCCAGAAGTTCAGTGAGGATCTCTGAATGATCCAATGTTGACCTAAATGACTAATGATGATAAATACAATCCACCTGTGTGTAATCAAGTCTCCGTATAAATGCACCTGCACTGTGATAGTCTCAGAGGTCCGTTAAAAGCGCAGAGAGCATCATGAAGAACAAGGAACACACCAGGCAGGTCCGAGATACTGTTGTGAAGAAGTTTAAAGCCGGATTTGGATACAAAAAGATTTCCCAAGCTTTAAACATCCCAAGGAGCACTGTGCAAGCGATAATATTGAAATGGAAGGAGTATCAGACCACTGCAAATCTACCAAGACCTGGCCATCCCTCTAAACTTTCAGCTCATACAAGGAGAAGACTGATCAGAGATGCAGCCAAGAGGCCCATGATCACTCTGGATGAACTGCAGAGATCTACAGCTGAGGTGGGAGACTCTGTCCATAGGACAACAATCAGTCGTATATTGCACAAATCTGGCCTTTATGGAAGAGTGGCAAGAAGAAAGCCATTTCTTAAAGATATCCATAAAAAGTGTAGTTTAAAGTTTGCCACAAGCCACCTGGGAGACACACCAAACATGTGGAAGAAGGTGCTCTGGTCAGATTAAACCAAAATTGAACTTTTTGGCAACAATGCAAAACGTTATGTTTGGCGTAAAAGCAACACAGCATCATGGTTTGGGCCTGCTTTTCTTCAGCAGGGACAGGGAAGATGGTTAAAATTGATGGGAAGATGGATGGAGCCAAATACAGGACCCTTCTGGAAGAAAACCTGATGGAGTCTGCAAAAGACCTGGGACTGGGACGGAGATTTGTCTTCCAACAAGACAATGATCCAAAACATAAAGCAAAATCTACAATGGAATGGTTCAAAAATAAACATATCCAGGTGTTAGAATGGCCAAGTCAACGTCCAGACCTGAATCCAATCGAGAATCTGTGGAAAGAACTGAAAACTGCTGTTCACAAATGCTCTCCATCCAACCTCACTGAGCTCGAGCTGTTTTGCAAGGAGGAATGGGAAAAAAATTCAGTCTCTCGGTGTGCAAAACTGATAGAGACATACTCCAAGCGACTTACAGCTGTAATCGCAGCAAAAGGTGGCGCTACAAAGTATTAACTTAAGGGGGCTGAATAATTTTGCACGCCCAATTTTTCAGTTTTTGATATGTTAAAAAAGTTTGAAATATCCAATAAATGTCGTTCCACTTCATGATTGTGTCCCACTTGTTGTTGATTCTTCACAAAAAAATAAAGTTTTATATCTTTATTTTTGAAGCCTGAAATGTGGCAAAAGGTCGCAAAGTTCAAGGGGGCCGAATACTTTCGCAAGGCACTGTATATTCAAAATAGCCCGTCCACTGCATGTTTACATGTGAACGTTTTTTAACCTAGCAACCATATCAGTAGCGAGCTAACCTAGCTAACTAACTTAGTCTACATAGCTAACATAGGCTAGTATAACCTATTTAAAACCCTATAGAGCAGATCATCTATCTATATAATAAATTGTGACATAACATCATCAGCTAGTATCTCAAACGATTGTAATTTACCTGGCTTGAAAAGCCGTTTGTGGTGATGTTGTG
The DNA here is from genome assembly GCF_034236695.1 of Oncorhynchus nerka. Classification (NCBI taxonomy): domain Eukaryota; kingdom Metazoa; phylum Chordata; class Actinopteri; order Salmoniformes; family Salmonidae; genus Oncorhynchus; species Oncorhynchus nerka. The sequence goes on from NC_088408.1 coordinate 22,074,768, forward strand.
GATTCACTTGACACTTGTTATCTTCTGGCCGAGTTTTCAATAGCAGTTTTCTCTAAAACTAGCGCGAGCAAGTAGTTAGTAGAAGAAGAAGAGTGAATGAAGCTGCTATAGCGAGCCCCCCCCTCTGTTGGCCAAAACAAGCACAACGCGATTGAGACGTCAACCGGTAGGCTCCGCTGCCCGGTCATTCTTGCCAAGTAAAATATTTCAACTTGCAGTCTGTTTTTAACACACAGTTAAAAACGGGGACATTTCCGGGGACAGCTCCAGCTGGAGACAGGCCACCAAATATGGGGACTGTCCCCAGAGAACGGGGACATCTGGTCACCCTAGTCCAACATGTCTCTCGACCTACTCACCGCCACAGTCATACTCTCTCTCATACTCATACTCATACTGTCCCATGGAATAAATGTTGTGGATTTGAATGTTTTTCCTCATAATCCTGGAATATCATTTTATTATGTTTGCATTCGCAACAAATAATCTGCTCAGACCCCAACCAAGGATCATCAAAAGCCGTGCTATAAATTCTCAGACAACCCAAAGATTCCTAGATGCCCTTCCAGACTCCCTCCACCTACCCAAGGACGTCAGAGTACAAAAATCAGTTAACCACTTAACTGAGGTACTCAATTTAACCTTGAGCAATACCCTAGATGCAGTCACACCCTTAAAAACAAAAAACATTTGTCATAACAAACTAGCTCCCTGGTATACAGAAAATACCCCAGCTCTGAAGCAAGCTTCCAGAAAATACCCAAGCTCTGAAGCAAGCTTCCAGAAAATTGGAACGGAAATGGCGCCACACCAAACTGGAAGTCTTCCGACTAGCTTGGAACGACAGTACCGTGCAGTATCGAAGAGCTCTCACTGCGGCTCGATCATCCTATTTTTCCAACTTATTAATTGAGAAAAATAAGAACAATCCAAAATGTAGTTTTAGCAAAGCTAACTAAAAAGCAGCACTCCCCAAGAGAGGATGGCTTTTACTTCAGCAGTGATAAATTCATGAACTTCTTTGATGAAAATATCATGATCATTAGAAAGCAAATTACAGACTCTATAAATCTGCGTATTCCTCCAAAGCTCAGTTGTCCTGAGTCTGCACAACTATGCCAGGACGTAGGATTAAGGGAGACACTCAAGTCTTTTAATACTATATCTCTTGACACATTGATAAAAATAGTCATGGCCTCTAAACCTTCAAGCTGCATACTGGACCCTATTCGAACTAAACTACTGAAAGAGCTGCTTTCTGTGCTTGGCCCTCCTATGTTGAACATAATAAACGGCTCTCTATCCACCGGATGTGTACAAAACACACTAAAAGTGGCAGTAATAAAGCCTCTCTTGAAAAAGCCAAACCTTGACCCTAAAAATATTTTAAAAACTATTGGCCTATATCGAATCTCCCATTCCGCTCAAAATTTTTAGAAAAAGCTGTTGCGCAGACACTCACTGCCTTCCTGAAGACAAACAATGTTTACGAAACGCTTCAGTCTGGTTTTAGAACACATCGTAGCACTGAGACTGCACTTGTGAAGGTGGTAAATTACCTTTAATTGGCATCAGACCGAGGCTCTGCATCTGTTCTTGTGCTCCTAGACCTTAGTGCTGCTTTTGATACCATCAATCCCCACATTATTTTGGAGAGATTGGAAACCCAAATTGGTCGACACGGACAAGTTTTGGCCTGGTTGAGATCTTATCTGTCGGAAAGATATCAGTTTGTCTTTGTTGATGGTTTGTCCTCTGACAAATCAACTGTACATTTCGGTGTTCCTCAAGGTTCCGTTTTAGGACCACTATTGTTTCCACTATATATTTTACCTCTTGGTGATGTCATTCGGAAACATAATGTTAACTTTCACATCTATGCGGACAACACACAGCTATACATTTCGATGAAACATGGTGAAGCCCCAAAATTGCCCTCCCTGGAAGCCTGTGTTTCAGACATAAAGAAGTGGATGGCGGTAAATGTTCTACTTTTAAACTCGGACAAAACAGAGATGCTAGTTCTATTTCCCAAGTAACAAAGAGATCTTCTGTTGGCTCTGACAATTAATCTTAATGGTTGTACAGTCGTCTCAAATAAAACTGTGAAGGACCTCTGCGTTACTCTGGACCCTGATCTCTCTTTTGACGAACATATCAAGACTGTTTCAAGGATAGCTTTTTTCCATCTACGTAACATTGCAAAAATCAGAAACTTTCTGTCCAAAAATGATGCAGAAAAATGAATCCATGCTTTTGTCACTTCTAGGTTAGACTACTGCAATGCTCTACTTTCCGGCTACCCGGATAAAGCACTAAATAAACTTTAGTTAGTGCTAAATACGTCTGCTAGAATCTTGACTAGATCCCAAAAATGTGATCATGTTACTCCAGTGCTAGCCTCTCTACACTGGCTTCCTGTTAAGGCAAGGGCTGATTTCAAGATTTTACTGCTAACCTACAAGCATTACATGGGCTTGCTCCTACCTATCTTTCCGATTTGGTCCTGCCGTACATACCTACACGTATGCTCCGGTCACAAGATGCAGGCCTCCTTACTGTCCCTAGAATTTCTAAGCAAACAGCTGGCAGGGCTTTCTCTTGCAGAGCTCCATTTTTATGGAATGGTCTGCCTATCCATGTGAGAGACGCAGACTCGGTCTCAACCTTTAAGTCTTTACTGAAGACTCATCTCTTCAGTGGATCCTATGATTGAGTGTAGTCTGGCCCAGGAGTGTGAAGGTGAATGGAAAAGCACTGGAGCAACGAACCACCCTTGCTGTCTCTGCCTGTCCAGTTCCCCTCTCTCCACTGGGATTCTCTGCTTCAAACCCTATTACAGGGGCTGTCACTGGCTTACTGGTGCTCTTCCATGCCGTCCCTAGGAGGGGTGCGTCACTTGAGTGGGTTGAGTCACTGACGTGATCTTCCTGTCTGGGTTGGCGACCCCCTTGGCACATTGCCATGGGGGAGATCTTCGTGGGCTATATATACTCGGCCTTGTCTCAGGATGGTAAGTTGGTGGATGAAGATATCCCTCTAATGGTGTGGGGGCTGTGCTTTGGCAAAGTGGGTGGGGTTATATCCACAGGTATTTATGCTGCAATCGTTTGTGTCGGGGGGCTAGGGTCAGTCTGTTATATCTGGAGTATTTCTCCTGTCTTATCCGGTGACCTGTGTGAATTTAAGTATGCTCTCTAATCCTCTCTCTCTTTTTCTCTTCTTTCTCTCTCTCGGAGGACCTGAGCCCAAGGGCCTGAAGACTCCTTGCTGTCCCCAGTCCACCTGGTCGTGCTGTTGCTCCAGTTTCAACTGTTCTGCCTGTGGTTATGGAACCCTGACCTGTTCACCGGACGTGCTACCTGTCCCAGACCTGCTGTTTTCAACTCTCTAGAGACAGCAGGAGCAGTAGAGATTATCTGAATGATCGGCTATGAAAAGCCAAATAACATTTACTCCTGAGGTGCTGACTTGACCCTCGACAACTACTGTGATTATTATTATTTGACCATGCTGGTCATCTATGAACATTTGAACATCTTGGCCATGTTCTGTTATGATCTCCACCCGGCACAGCCAGAAGAAGACTGGCCACCCCTTATAGCCTGGTTCCTCTCTAGGTTTCTTCCTAGGTTCTGGCATTCTAGGGAGTTTTTCCTAGCCACCGTGCTTCTACACCTGCATTGCTTGCTGTTTGGGGTTTTAGGCTGGGTTTCTGTACAGCACTTTGTGACATCAGCTGATGTAAGAAGGGCTTTATAAATACATTTAATTGATTTGTTTTCTCACCCATCTACACAGTATGTCCCATAATGACATATACCCCATAATTAGAAAACATGCACATTTACTGAAAATAAAATACTGACATTTCAAATTTACATAAGTATTCACACCCCTGAGTCAATACATGTTAGAATCACCTTTTCAGTGATTACAGCTGTGTCTTTCTGGGTAAGTCTCTAAGAGCTTTGCACATCTGGATTGTACAATATTTGCCCATTATTATTTAAAAAAATATTCAAGCTCTGTCTGATAATTGATTGTTGATCATTACTAGACAACCATGTTCAGGTCTTGCCATCGATTGTCAAGCAGATTTAAGAAAGTATAACTCGGCCACTCAGGAACATTCATTGTCTTCTTGGTAAGCAAGAAACAATGGCTGTGATTGGAAATAACTGAAAATGGATCAACAGCATTGTAGTTACTCCACAATACTAACCTTAATGACAGAGTGAAAAGAAGGAAGCCTGTACAGAATACAAATATTCAAAAACATGCATTTGTTTGCAATAAGGCATTACTTCAAGAAATGTGGCAAATAAATGATATTTTTGTCCAGAATGTTTGGGGCAAATCCAACGCAACACATTACTGAGTAACACTCTTCATATTTTCAAGCTTGGTGGTCGCTGCATCTTGTTATGTGTATGCTTGGGTCGAAGGAAATGGAATAGAGTTAAGCACAGGTAAACTCCTAGAGGAAAACTTGGTTCAGTCTGCTTTCCAACAGACACATGGAGACAAATTTACCTTTCAGCAAGACAATTACCCTAAACACAAGGCCAAATATACATGTTCCTGAGTGGCGTAGTTACAGTTTTGACTTAAATTGTCTTGAAACCTTGTGGCAAGACTTGAAAATGGCTGTCTAGCAATGATCAACAACCAACTTGACAGAGCTTGAATTTTTTTTAAAGAATAATGGGCAAATATTGTACAATCCAGGCGTGCAAAGCTCTTAGAAACGTACCCAGAAAGACTCACAGCTGTAATCGCTGCCAAAAGTATTGATGTAACATGTATTGGCTCAGGGGGTTGAATACTTATCTAATCAAGATATATTAGTGTTTTATTTTCCCCTTAATACAAAACAAATGCCTATTGTGTACTGTAGTCTATATGTCTTTAAATATATAGCTCACCTTTGTGCTGAATATCACATAGCCTATTAGGAAAGAAGACACTAACTGATTCAGTCGTAAGCTCTCAGTTTGACATGCCAAACCAAGCCCGGACAGTGTCAGGTCTCCGTCCCTGGCTGCCGTCCCTGACCTAAAGGGCTTGGAGGGGTTAAATCTGTTCAATACACTTTATCTCAGTTTGTTGATCTCTGACAGATGAACATTACAAAACACCATTTCAGAAAGGTGGCTTTAGGCTTAAAAAATATAAATACTGTATATATTTACATGTGTATAAATATATATTTTTTAGGCATTTACGTGTCTTTCCTCAGCTCAGAGTGTCAGAGATGACTGACACTTTTCCATTGCATGAGGTAGAGTCAGTGGATCCTCCATCTGATCATGTGATCTATTGTTCAGAAAATCAAGAACAGAACAGCACACACTAACAGCGTGCTAACTAATCAATCAAGCCTCCTCTCATACTGTATCGATAATAGATGCAATTCAATGTCCAAATGTTCCAGTGATGTATTAAAGTGTTTATTTACCTGTCCAGACCCAACCAAGGTTGCCAGGTGCACAGTGTTTCCTCCGACACATCCGGGTTGGATGCGCGCTGTGTTAAGAAGCAGTGCGGCTTGGTTGGGTTGTGTATCGGAGGACGCATGACTTTTTTGTACGGGAGTTGTAGCAATGAGACAAGATAGTAGCTACTAACAATTGGATACCACGAAATTGGGGAGAAAAAGGGGGTAAAAAAAAAAGTCTACTCTCTCTCATGTTGCTTTGACTTAATCCTCAAAAGCTGATTAGCGTGTTTGCTTGAATATCTCCCTGTGTTGTACAGTAGATGTGTTAATGTTATCGCTCCATGATGTTCTGTTGTTCTTCTGCGGTGCGTTAGCCTAATTCGTTTTGTCACCAAAGCCCCATATACTACCCACCACGTTCTGACCACAGAGGCAGGTGACGTTAGTTGTCTCTGATTGAGAATCATACTTAGGTAGCCTGGGTTTCACTTTTGGTTTGTGGGTGTTTGTTTCCGTGTGAGTGTTTGGGCCACACGGTACTGTTTCGGGTTTTGTAAATTCACGTCATCGTTTATTGTGTGGATTCAGTGTTCAGTGCTTTCTTTAATTAAAATCATCATGAACACTTACCACGCTGCGCTTTCCTCCGATCCTTCTCGCTTCTCTTCCTCAGAAGACCTGTATGCTCTTGTTGGCTGGCCCTCGCTTCATATTGGTCCCTGAACACACTGGCTCCAGGTCATCTGTAAGTCTTTGCTAGGTAAAGCCCCACCTTATCTCAGCTCACTGGTCACCATAGCAGCACCCACCTGTAGCAAGCGCTCCAGAAGGTATACCTTACTGGTCATCCCCAAAGCCAACTGTCACGCCCTGACCATAGAGAGCCCTTGGTTCTCTATGGTGTAGTAGGTCAGGGCGTGACTAGGGGGTGTTCTAAGCTCAATATTTCTACGTTGGTGTTTTGTATGGTTCCCAATTAGAGGCAGCTGGTAATCATGGCCTCTAATAGGGGATCATATTTAGGTAGCCATTTTTCCCACCTGTGTTTGTGGGATATTGTTTTGTGTTTGTGCATGTGCACCACTACTTTCACGTTTCATTGTTTGTTTATTGTTTTGTTTTGAAGTTTCACCGAAATAAAGATGTGGAACTCTACACACGCTGCGCCTTGGTCCGTCTTTAATCACGAGCGTGACAGAATATCCCACCAAGCAAGGACCAAGCAGCGTGTGAAGGAGGTAAAGGAGTTTTGGACCTGGGAAGAAATTATGGGAGGTTGTGAGACCCTTCCTTGGAAGGAGACACCAAGGAAGGTGGAAGGACAACAACGATGCCAGGGACCACAGCCATAGAAACCCCGATTATTTTGGGGGAGGCACGAGGGGTGGTCGGCGGAGCAGCAGAGAGTGGAAGAGCGGGTCATCAGTCCGGTGCCATCTGTGACAGCTCCCCGTACTCACCCTGAAGAGCCAGAGACCATTAGGGAGGCGATGGACAAGTTGGGAGAAAGAGAGATGAGAGAAATGTTATGTAGGTGTGTTCTGCACGGCATCCGACCTGGCGAGCCTGTCAGCAGTCTGGTGAGTCCTGTGCCAGCTCCCCGCACTAGCCCTGAAGTGTGTGTCACCAGTCCGGTGCCACCTGTGCCGGCTCCACGCACCAGGCCTCCAGTGCGCCTCCCCAGTCTGGTGAGTCCTGTGCCAGCTCCCTGCACTCTCCCTGAAGTGCGTGTCACCAGTCCGGTGCCACCTGTGCCGGCTCCACGCACCAAGCCTCCAGTGCATCTCCCCAGCCCGGTACTTCCAGTGCCAGCTCCGAGACCGGAGTCTTCCTCTGTCACGCCCTGACCATAGAGAGCCCTTGGTTCTCTATGGTGTAGTAGGTCAAGTCGTGACTAGGGGGTGTTCTAGCTCAATATTTCTATGTCGGTGTTTTGTATGGTTTCCAATTAGAGGCAGCTGGTAATCGTTGCCTCTAATTGGGGATCATATTTAGGTAGCCTTTTTTCCCACCTGTGTTTGTGGGATATTGTTTTGTGTTTGTGCATGTGCACCACTACTTTCACGTTTCATTGTTGGTTTATTGTTTTGTTTTGAAGTTTCACCGAAGTAAAGATGTGGAACTCTACACACGCTGCGCCTTGGTCTGTCTTTAATCACGAGCGTGACACCAACTTCTCCTTTGGCCGCCTTTCCTTCCAGTTCTCTGCTGCCAATGACTGGAACGAATTGCAAAAATCACTCTCCCTCACTAACTTTAAGCATTAGCTGTCAGAGCTACCTGCACCTGTACACAGCCCATCTGTAAATAGCCCACCCAACTACCTCATCCCCATGTTTGTTTGTTTTTTGCTCCTTTGCACCCCAGTATCTCTACTTGCACATTCATTTTCTGCACTATCCATCACTCCAGTGTTTAATTGCTAAATTGGAAATATTTTGCCACTTTGGCCTATTTATTGCCTTACCTCCCTAATCTTACTACATTTGCTCACACTGTATATATATTTTTCTATTGTGTTATTGACTGTACGTTTGTTTATCTCATGTGTAACTCTGTGTTTGTGTCGCACTGCTTTCCTTTATCTTGGCCAGGTCACAGTTGTAAATGAGAACTTCTTCTCAAATGGCCTACCTGGTTAAATAACAGTGGCCTACCTGGTTAAATAAAGGTGAAATATATATATATTAATACCTGCTAACCAATCAGAGCCGATTCAATCTCTCTCGCTGTCAGTGGATGAGTGCTCCGGAGTTGCCATAGCAACAAGGGTCAAAGTACCAAGTACCATGCCCATAGGACTGCTATTGGTTATTTTGAGGAGGATATGTCAAGTGAATGCTTCCTAAGTGTCCTTTTCATTTGGGTCATGGTTGAAGACTAGAATATCACTAATTGACTCTGTGATTATATTGATTGAAGTCCCCTACTATCAGGTGATGATAAATCTGTTACTGGAAGAAGAACAATCAGTAGGATGTGTCAGAGATAAATTTGAGGATGTCCCTGTATCCCTGAGAGGATGATCTGACAACACACACACAGAGGAGCTGATCCACACACAATGTTTTTCATAGAGTCTCTGTATCCTCGGTTGACCCTGTCCTGAACTCTGACGTGGCCACAGAATGGCAAGATATCAGAGTGACGTGTCGGCTGTAGAAATGATTCATTGTGCTGTGGTTGAGGGTATAGGGAAGTACCTCAGTACTATACAGATTGTGTTACTATACTTTTCTATCGTATTCTTCTCCTTTACTTTTTCTCTCCCCGCACTGCTGATGGCTATTTTGGTCCGCTCATACAGGAGTAATAAAGTAATTCTACTTCCCGCGGCTATGCTCTCTGTTCTCCAGATGTTCCCAGAGGTCTCAGAGGACACAGAGTCTGGCTTGTCTTCTGGAATGTTCCTCAGCTGTTCAGCAGACAACACAGTCAGACTGTGGAGTTCAGAGGGTCAAGGACACACTACAACACACCATGTTCTCTGTAAGGTGAGTGTTCCACGTCTCACAATGTAGTCAGGTAGATACACTATTGCTGTTATAACAGCCTCCACTCTTCTGGGAAGGCTTTCCACTAGATGTTGGAACATTGCTGTCGGGACTTGCTTCCATTCAACCACAAGAGCATTAGTGAGGTTGGGCACTGATGTTGGGCGATTAGGCCTGGCTCGCAGTCGGTGTTCCAATTCATCCCGAAAGGTGTTCGATGGGGTTGAAGTCAGGGCTCTGAGGCCAGTCAAGTTCTTCCACAACGATCTCGACAAACCATTTCTGTATGGACTTCACGTTGTGCACGGCAGTGTCATGTTGAAACAGGAAAGTGCCTTCCCCAAATTGTTACTACAAAGTTGGAAGCACAGAATTGCCTAGAATATCATTGTATGCTGTAGCGTTAAGATTTCCCTTCACTGGAACTAAGGGGCCCAAACCATGAAAAACAGTCACAGACCATTATTTCTCCTCCACCAAGCTTGACAGTTGGCACTAAGCGTTTGGGCAGGTAGCGTTCTCCTGGCATCCACCTAACCCAGATCCGTCCGTCGGACTGCCAATTTCCACTTCTCCAGATTCCAATGGCGGTGAGCTTTATTTACACCACTCCAGCGGACACTTGGCATTGCGCATGGTGATCTTAGGCTTGTGTGCGGCTGCACGGCCATTGAGAACAATTTCACGAAGCTCCCGACGAACAGTTCTTGTGTTGACGTTGCTTCCAGAGCCAGTTTGGAACTCGGTAATGAGTATTGCAACCGAGGACAGACAATGTTTATGCGCTACGTGCTTCAGCACTCGGCCGATCCCATTCTGTGAGCTTGTGTGGCCTACCACTTTGCGGCTGAGCCGCTGTTGCGCCTAGACGTTTCCACTTCACAATAACAGCACTTACAGTTGACCGGGGCAGCTCTAACAGAGCAGAAATTTTATGAACTGACTTGTTGGAAAGGTGGCATCCTATGACGGTGCCACATTGAAAGTCACTGAGTTCTTCAGAAAAGCCATTCTACGTTAATGTTTGTCTATGGAGATTGCATGGCTGTGTGCACACATTTATACACCTGTCAGCAATGGGTGTGGCTGAAATAGCCAAAATCCACTAATTTGAAGGGATGTCCACATACTTTTGTATACATAGTGTAGCAACCCACCTCTTCACATGAAAAGCTGTATTGTGTTGAGATAAACTGTTAAACATCTTGCTGTATTGGTTCCTGGGAGTATTCTTGCTCCCTCACTTCCGCTGCACTCCAGCCATCCTTACTTCATTCATTCATCCACCTCTCTACCCCTCAGAACCTGTTGAAGGTGATCTATATGGATGGACCCACCGCCACCCTGGTGGATACAGACGGAAGTGCGTCAGTAAGCACAGAGAAGACAGACAGTCAGACAGCAGAGACCAGGACAGGCATCAGGACCATCTGTGTCAGCTCCAATGGGAAACACCTAGCGTCTGGAGACCGCAACGTGATACTGAGGTGGGGAACGGGATCAGAACAGGATGAAAATAGTATTAGGATGGGGATAGAATTTGATGGGGATGGGATGGGGATGGGATGGGGATGGAATGGGATGGGAATGGGATGGGGATGGAATGGGGATGGGATGAAATGGGGATGGGATGGGATGGGGATGGAATGGGATGGGGATGGGGTGGAATGGGATGGAATGGGATTGGATGGGGATGGGGTGGGGTGGGGTGGAATGGGGTGGAATGGGATGGGGATGGAATGGAATTGGGATGGGAATGGAATTGGGATGGGATGGGGATGGAATGGGATGGGGTGGAATGGGATGGGGGTGGGGGGGTGGGGATGGGGATGGGAATGGGATGGGGATGGGAATGGAATGGGGATGGGAATTAGGATGGGGATGGGATGTGGATGGAATGGGATGGGGATGGGAATTAGGATGGGGATGGGATGGGATGGAATGGGGATGTGAATGGAATTGGGATGGGGATGGGGATGGGGATGGAATGGAATGGGGATGGGAATGAAATGGGATGGGATGGGGATGAATGGAATGGGGATGGAAATGGGGATGGGATGGGATGGGGATGGAATGGGATGAAATGGAATGGGATGAGGATGGGGATAGGGATGGGGCTGGAATTGGGATGGGGATGGAATGGGATGGGGATGGAATGGAATGGGGATGGAATGGAATGGGATGGGGATGGGGATGGAATGGGATGGGGATGGAATGGGATGGGGATGGAATGGGATGGGGATGGAATGGAATGGGGATGGGGATGGAAATGGAATGGGATGGGGTGGAATGGGATGGGGATGGAATGGGATGGGGATGGGATGGGGATGGAATGGAATGGGATGGGAATGGAAATGAAATGGAATGGGGATGGAATGGGATGGGGATGGATGGGGATGGAATGGGATGGGGATGGGGATGGAATGGGATGGGATGGGGATATGGGGATGGGGATGGAATTGGATGGGGATGGATGGGATGGGGATGGAATGGAATGGATGGGGGGATGGGAATGGAATTGGGAATGGGGAATGGGGATGGAATGGAATGGGGATGAAAGGGATGGGGATGGGGATGGGATGGGGATGGAATGGGATGGGGTGGAATGGGATGGGGATGGAATGGGATGGGGATGGAATGGGATGGGGATGGAATGGAATGGGGATGGGGATGGGGATGGAATGGGATGGGGATGGGATGGGGATGGGGATGGGATGGGGATGGGGTGGAATGGGATGGGGTGGAATGGGATGGGGATGGGATGGGATGGGATGGAATGGGGATGGAATGGGATGGGGATGGGGATGGAATGGGATGGGGATGGGGTGGAATGGGATGGGGGTGGAATGGGATGGGGATGGGATGGGGATGGAATGGGATGGAATGGAATGGGAATGGGGATGGAATGGAATGGGGATGGAATGGAATGGGGATGGGGGGATGGGATGGGGATGGAATGGGATGGGGATGGGGCTGGGGATGGGATGGGGACGGAATGGGATGGGGTGGAATGGGATGGGATGGGGAAATGGATGGGGATGGAATTGGATGGGATGGGGATGGGGTGGAATGGGATGGGGGTGGAATGGGATGGGGATGGGATGGGGATGGAATGGGATGGGGATGGGATGGAATGGGATGGGGATGGGGGGTGGAATGGGATGGGGATGGGATGGGGATGGAATGAAATTGGGATGGGAATGGAATTGGAATGGGATGGGGATGGGGGGGGATGGAATGGAATGGGGATGGAAGGGATGGGGATGGGGCTGGAATGGGGATGGGGTGGAATGGGATGGGGGGTGGAATGGGATGGGGATGGAATGGAATTGGGATGGGATGGGGATGGAATGGGGTGGGATGGTGATGGTGATGGGGATGGGATGGGGGTGGGGTGGAATGGGATGGAGGTGGAATGGGATGGGGGTGGAATGGGATGGGGATGGGGATGGGAATTAGGATGGGGCTGGTATGTGGATGAAATGGGATGGGGATGGGAATAAGGATGGGGATGGGGGTGGAATGGAATGGGGATGGGAATTAGGATGGGGATGTGGATGGAATGGGGATGGGAATGGGTGGGGATGGAATGGGGTGGGGATGGGGTGGAATGGGATTGGATGGGCTGGGGATGGAAAGGGATGGGGATGGGGTGGAATGGGATGGAGATGGGGCTGGGGATGGAATGGATTTGGGATCGGGATGGGAATGGAATTGGGATGGGGATGCAATGGGGATGGGGATGGAATTGGGATGGGATGGAATTGGGATGGGGCTGGTATGGGATGGGAATGGAATGGGGATGGAATGGGATGGGGTGGAATGGAATGGGGATGGGAATGGAATTGGGATGGGGATGGAATGGGAATGGAATTGGGATGGGATGGGGATGGAATTGGGATGGGATGGGGATGGAATGGGATGGGGATGGGGATGGGATGGGATGGGAATGGGATGGGGATGGGGATGGGGATGGGATGGGGATGGAATGGAATTGGGATGGGAATGGAATTGGAATGGGATGGGGATGGGGCTGGGATGGAATGGAATGGGGATGGAAGGGATGGGGCTGGGGATGGGGTGGAATGGGATGGGGTGGAATGGGATGGGGATGGAATGGAATTGGGATGGGGATGGAATGGGGGGGATGGTGATGGTGATGGGGATGGGGGGAATGGGATGGAGGTGGAATGGGATGGGGGTGGAATGGGATGGGGATGGGGATGGGAATTAGGATGGGGCTGGGATGTGGACGAAATGGGATGGGAATTAGGATGGGGATGGGGTGGAATGGGATGGAATGGAATGGGGATGTAATGGGATGAGGATGGGGATAGGGATGTGGATGGAATTGGGATGGGGATGGAATGGGATGGGGTGGAATGGGATGGGGATGGGATGGGGATGGAATGGAATTGGGATGGGAATGGAATTGGAATGGGGATGGGATGGAATGGAATGGGGATGGAAGGGATGGGGATGGGGATGGGATGGGGATGGGGTGGAATGGGATGGGATGGGGATAGGGATGGGGATGGAATTGGATGGGGGTGGAATGGGATGGGGGATGGGGATGGAATGGAATTGGGATGGGAATGGAATGGGATGGGGATGGAATGGAATGGGATGGGATGGGGATGGAATGGGATGGGGATGGGGATGGGGATGGGATGGGGACGGAATGGGATGGGGATGGGGTGGAATGGGATGGGATGGGGATAGGGATGGGGATGGAATTGGATGGGATGGGGATGGGGATGGGGAGGAATGGGATGGGGGTGGAATGGGATGGGGATGAGATGGGGATGGAATGGGATGGAAGGGATGGGGCTGGGGATGGAATGGGATGGGGATGGGGGTGGAATGGAATGGGATGGGGTGGAATGGAATGGGATGGGGGTGGAATGGGATGGGGATGGAATGGAATTGGGATGGGATGGGGATGGAATGGGGTGGGATGGTGATGGTGATGGGGATGGGATGGGGGTGGGGTGGAATGGGATGGAGGTGGAATGGGATGGGGGTGGAATGGGATGGGGATGGGGATGGGAATTAGGATGGGGCTGGTATGTGGATGAAATGGGATGGGGATGGGAATTAGGATGGGGATGCGGGTGGAATGGAATGGGGATGGGAATTAGGATGGGGATGTGGATGGAATGGAATGGGGATGGGGATGGGATGGGGATGGAATGGAATGGGGATGGGGTGGAATGGGATTGGATGGAATGGGGTGGGGATGGGGTGGAATGGGATGGAGATGGAATGGGATGGGGATGGGGATGGGGAATGGGATGGAATGGGATTTGGGATGGGGATGGGATTGGGATGGGATTGGGGATGGGGATGGAATGGGGATGGGGATGGAATGGGATGGAATGGGGATGGGGATGGAATTGGGATGGGATGGAATTGGGATGGGATGGAATGGGGATGGAATGGGAATGGGATGGGGATGGGGATGGAATGGGGATGGAATGGAATTGGGATGGGGATGGAATTGGGATGGGATGGGAATGGGATGGGATGGGGATGGAATGGGATTGAATGGGGATGGAATGGGATGGGGGAATGGAATTGGGATGGGGATGGGGATGGGGTGGAATGGGGACGAAATGGGATGGGGATGGGAATTAGGACTAAATGGGATGGAATGGATGATGGGAATTAGGATGGGGATGGAATGGAATGGAATGGGGATGGGGATGGGTGGGGATGGAATGGGGTGGAATGGGATTGGATGGGGATGGAATGGGATGGAGATGGGGATGGAATGGGATGGGAATGAGGATGCAATTTTTTTTTTATTTTTATTTTTACCTTTATTTTACTAGTCAGTTAAGAACAAATTCTTATTTTCAATGACGGCCTAGGAACAGTGGGTTAACTGCCTGTTCAGGGGCAGAACGACAGATTTGTACCTTGTCAGCTCGGGGATTCGAACTTGCAACCTTTCGGTTACTAGTCCAACACTCTAACCACTAGGCTACCCTGCCGCCCAGGGATGGGGATGGGGATGGGGATGGAATTGGGATGGGATGGGGATGGGGATGGGGATGGAATGGGAATGGAATGGGGATGGAATGGGATGGGGATGGAATGGAATGGGGATGGGGATGGGAATGGAATTGGGATGGGGATGGAATGGGAATGGAATTGGGATGGGATGGGGATGGAATGGGATGGAATGGGATGGGGATGGGGATGGGATCGGGAATGGGATGGGGATGGGGATGGGGATGGAATGGGATGGGGATGGAATGGGATGGGAGTGGAATGGGATGGGGATGGGGATGGAATGGGGATGGGGTGGGATGGAATGGGGATGGGGTTTCCAATGTATCTAACTGGATGTTAGAGGTGTATAACACAGGAGAACCTTTGTTCTGACCTCTTGACATCAGAGAGGAAGACCTCACTCTGTAGAACAGAAACAGTCTATGTCGTAAGGTTTGAAAGTAGGATAAAGGATATGAAGATCTTTGTTATGATCAAAGCTCTGTGATTGGTCTCATGGCTATGGTGACATTACCTCTCCTTCCTCAGCCAATGACAACAAGGTGAGGATGATCAGCTGTGGAGCAGACAAGAGCATCTACTTCCGTACGGCTCACAGGGTAAGACACTCACCACTCAGTCAGGGTACACAGGGTAAGACACTCACCACTCAGTCAGGGTACACAGGGTAAGAAACATGTTATAGTGCCATAGTGCTATGTAACTAACTGGGACCGTAGGGCAGTGGTTCTCAAACCTCTCCTCGGGACCCCTTGGGGACCCCTTTCTCAATTTGGTTGTAGCCCTAAACTAACTCACCTGATTCACCTAGTCAAGGGCTTGATGATGAGTTGACAATTTGAATCAGGTGTGCTAGCTATGGAATAGGCTAGGGGTCTCCGAGTAGAGGTTTGAGAACCCTGCCTTAGTGGAATGTTATGCCCGATTCCCTTGAGCCCAGGTCAGCTGAGTTGATCTCAGTTGCATAAGAGACAACCGTCATCATCCACTCTTCCACAGGAGGCTGCCGAGGGGAGGACGGCTTATAATAATGGCTGGAATGGAGTACATGGAATGACATCAAATACATGGAAACCATGTGTTTGATGTATTTGATTCCATTACACTCATTCCACTCCAGTCATTACCACGAGCCTGAGAAGACAGGCTATGTGCACACTGCCCACAAAATGAGGTGGAAACTGAGCTGCACTTCCTAACCTCCTTCCAAATGCATGACCATATTAGAGACACATTTCCCTCAGATTACACAGATCCACAAAGAATTTGAAAACAAACCCGATTTTGATAAACTCCCATATCTACTGGGTGAAATACAACAGTGTGCCATCACAGCAGCAACATTTGTAACCTGTTGCCACAAGAAAATGGCAACCATTGAAGAACAAACAACATTGTAGGCTCCCATGCCTCAGCTGGTTCGACAGGGCTCCCATGCCTCAGCTGGTTCGCTAGGCTCCCATGCCTCAGATGGTTCGATAGGCTCCCATGCCTCGACCAAGGCAACCGCGGAGGTCTCAGCCGGCTCATCTGGCTTTCACGTCGGGAGGGGGTACTGTCACGTGTGCTCCCTCTCTGGCCTCTAGGTCAGCACAGGCTGCTCTTGTTTTGTATTGTGTTTCATTTATTATTTAAAACACTCTTGTTTTGTATTGTGTTTCATTTATTATTTAAAACTGTAAATGTGAGTTTCACTCCCTGAACTTGCATTTAAGAAACATTTTTCAACAGAATCTCAGAACACACGCAAACACAGTTCGTTATAGCAGCCACATTTGTGTATATATAGTTCCTTTGCAACTATCTATGTGCTCCTGCCTGCATCTAGCTGACTTCTACACAACACATCAGCTGTCTGTGACCAAAAAACTTTCCAAACCTTCATATCATGACTGCTAACCACTACACAAAGCCTACGTTGTTGTCACGTAAGTCAACATAGCTGCTAGAACTATCACGTTAGTAAATTCGCTACACTCATGCAGTACAGTATACAGTCAGAAAGCAGTTTATCAGTTACACCGGCTGCCCGGTGGCAATAAATGAATTAAACCAACAGCTTACCTTGACTTGGAAGACTTCCAGTGTTGGATAGCTAGCTAACATAGCATCCCTCTCTGTTTGAGCTGGGTGTTTGAGTAGGCTAAACTAACTAGCCTTATTCGCTAGATAAGTAAAATATATATATATACAACCAAATATAGCTATCTCTCTCTTTCTCTCTCTCTGATTTGCTTCTCCTTAATTTTGGAAGAAATACATTTGTTCAAAACTGTTCAACTGTTGTCTTGCTCTCTTTGAGTGAGCTACTCACCACATTTGATGCAGTGCTAGCTAGCTATAGCTTACTCTTTCAGTACTAGATTTATTCTCTGATCGTTTGATTGGGTGGAAACCATGTCAGTTCATGCTGCAGGAGCTCTGATAGGCTGGATGATGTCATAATGACTGTGTAAGTCTATGGAAGGGGCTGAGAACCATGAGCCTCCTAGGTTTTGTATTGAAGTCATCGTACCCAGAACAGCTAGCTGTCCTCCTGCTACCTACACCATGGTGCTACCCTACAGAGGAAGATGGAAGTGTCTAGTAACGACGAGGCGATGAGGAAAGTCTATGACCCACTAGATGACAGTCACCATGAGGCCTTCCTTAAACAGCACTTTGAAAAACTGGCTGAGCCCAGCAATATGGGTAAGAGAGGACACAGGCACACACTCAAATTTTGTACGTAGAGGTGATATTTGACCCCTTAAACTGTTGTATGGGAACGTTCAAACGATTTGACGCCTCCCCAGCGGAGCACAGCAGAGCTCTCAGTAGCAGTATGTTAACACCATTCCTGGCCAGAAGCTCAAACAACATGTAATGGTACAGACAATGGATCCTTTAAAGGGAGACTGCGAGATTCTGGCATTTTCCTACTTACCCAGAGTCAGATGAACTCATGGATAATAGTTTTATGTCTCTGCGTGCAGTATGAAGGAATTTAGAGATAGATTCGTGAGCAAATGCTATCTAGCATTAGTGCAGTGACTGGAAGTCTACTGGTAAGGTAAAATACGCTGTGTCACATTAAGACTTTATCACACATACTTCTTGGAGAGAGTTTATACTTTCACATGTACGCAACACCAACAATGCTTTTATTCATTATCTCGAGTTGCATTCACACTGCCTAGTACAGAGCTGTACACGGTAACCAGGTGATGTTCTACTCTCTACAGGAGAATCCCTCTGTTTGCCTTTGGTGTCCAAGGTGAGGCCCCTGATCGAGGGGGCACAAGGGAAGGGCCACGAAGACAGGGAGAGGTCCATGTCCCCAGGGAGAAGGCAGAAGGGGAGAAAGTAAGTGTCTATAGAGAGGATAAAATAATAAAAGACTCTTTACACAGGTTATTTGTTTGGTTGTAAAAATGTATAATATATTGGTAAATAAAGCATTATACAAAGGAAATGTGATTGATTGCTTGATTGACTGAATTTTTGGGACATTTAAAAGTAGTAAGCTGCTCCAGCCGGATACATAAAAAATGATCTAGGATAAAAACACAATAAAGGCTTATTTCCATTGTGGTCCTCATTTTTCAGCAAGATGACAGGAGGGCAAGACCGACACCACACATGCACTCAATGCAATTAAAACAACAACAATAACAATTTACAACAATGGATTGTTTAAGCTTCCCTCCATGAGTCAGGCTGAGGTTGTACTCCAGAGAGAGGCTCCCACCCCCAGAAGAAGAGGCCTCTTGGGGCTCACCTGTGGAGGATGTCAAGCCCCCTGGACGGAGCTCCCCGCTCCCCCAACCCCTCCAGTGATAGAGGAGAAAGTTTACATTAACTGACACTTTTCTTAACTGATCCTACTGTTTCATTACTCTACTTGTGTTTCAGAATGGATGCTGAATGTCTATTTCTCCTGATTTTACTGATTTGATTAGGATCTCCATTAGCCGACGCAAATGGCAATATTACATTACAGACAAAAGACTGCAATTTACATACATGTAGAAACATTAACATTTAGTGTGTGTGCATCTATCAGTTAGATGTGTGCGTGGGTGTCAGTTACACATACCTGTCAGTACAGACAACCAGTAGGTCACATGGGGGAGAGGCGTGGTGCCGTGAGGTGTTGCTTTATCTGTTTTTTGAACCCAGGTTTGCTGTACACTTGCGCTATATAAGATGGGAGTTCTGTGTTCTCATGGCTCTGAATAATACTACTGTATGTTTCCTTGAATTTGTCCTGGACCTGGGGACTGTGAAAAGACCCGTGGTGGCATGTCTGGTGGGGTAAGTGTGTTCTGGACCTGGGGACTGTGAAAAGACCCGTGGTGGCATGTCTGGTGGGGTAAGTGTGCATGTCAGTGCTGTGTGTAAGTTGACTGTGCAAACAATTAGGAATTTACAAAACAATGTTTCTTATAAAAACAAGAAGTGACGCGGTCAGTCTCCTCAACTCTTAGCCAAGAGAGACATGGCATGCATAGTATTAATATTAGCCCTCTGATTGTAATGGGATGTTAGTTGTGTGCATTGAATCCTGACGGTCAAGTCAGTCTTGACATTACTGATATTGAGGTCTGATACAATAAAATGTGTAAAACTTCATTCAATTTAATGGTTTTATTTCATACAATTTTTGTTATTTACTACCCTTGTAGGGCACTGAATGCCCTCATATGGAGACCTTCAGGGAATCAGTGTAATGCACTGTATCTACTGATACTTTGAGTCAGGAAGACATCATAAGCATAAAGTATGTTTATTTACATAGACGTTCAACAGAAAATAGATATAAAATATTATACACATTTAAATGAAATGGCATTGCTTAATTCTTAGTCCTTCATACCTTGTAAATTATACACATTAGTTTTTTTGTGGAGTTAGTGGGTATTAATGCAGTATTATGTTTGCAGCTCGTCACCATTATCACCATCATAATCATCATCACCATTATCACCATCATAATCATCATCATAAAAAAGTTGCAAAGACTATAACTGCAGATTGATACCATGTTATGCATGTAGCCTATGCTGAGTGTTGTATAATATAGGGATGTCATATGTATGGTTGTCATGGTATCGTGTCTACGTTGACAGAGGTGAGGATGACATCATGGAGGATGCTGATGCGATCGATCTGGTTGAGTTCTCTGATGCGGTGTTTAAACTCAAACAGCTGAGTTCCGTTCACAGCCACCTTAAACTCGCCAGACGTAACCAAAATCTTCATCTGAAACGCAGGACGGACAAACACTGGTGGCCAGATTGTCTTTACAAAATAACCTGGTTAGGTAAAAGTCTGAAAGCTACATCTGACCACCTCTCGGACACTCAACTGTACATGGACTCAACAAAAGCTTTCATCAGAAAAATACAAATGCTTGATGTAGAGGACATCCGACAGTGCTGATCTTTAACCACTTTAACTACTTTATCCCTGTATTCACCATTACTAGTAGAGATAATGAAAAAACAACAACTGGCCGTTGGTGACATTAATAATAGAGTTGTTAGTCAGTACAGTATAGGTTAGAGTTGTTAGTCAGTACAGTATAGGTTAGAGTTGTTAGTCAGTACAGTATAGGTTAGAGTTGTTAGTCAGTACAGTATAGGTTATAGTTGTTAGTCAGTACAGTATAGGTTAGAGTTGTTAGTCAGTACAGTATAGGTTGTTAGTCAGTACAGTATAGGTTGTTAGTCAGTGCAGTATAGGTTAGAGTTGTTAGTCAGTACAGTATAGGTTGTTAGTCAGTACAGTATAGGTTGTTAGTCAGTACAGTATAGGTTGTTAGTCAGTACCGTATAGGTTAGAGTTGTTAGTCAGTACAATATAGGTTGTTAGTCAGTACAGTATAGGTTGTTAGTCAGTGCAGTATAGGTTAGAGTTGTTAGTCAGTACAGTATAGGTTGTTAGTCAGTACAGTATAGGTTGTTAGTCAGTACAGTATAGGTTGTTAGTCAGTACAGTATAGGTTAGAGTTGTTAGTCAGTACAATATAGGTTGTTAGTCAGTACAGTATAGGTTGTTAGTCAGTGCAGTATAGGTTAGAGTTGTTAGTCAGTACAGTATAGGTTGTTAGTCAGTACAGTATAGGTTGTTAGTCAGTACAGTATAGGTTAGAGTTGTTAGTCAGTACAATATAGGTTGTTAGTTAGTACAGTATAGGTTGTTAGTCAGTGCAGTATAGGTTAGAGTTGTTAGTCATAGGTTGTTAGTCAGTATAGGTTGTTAGTCAGTACAGTATAGGTTAGAGTTGTTAGTCAGTACAGTATAGGTTAGAGTTGTTTAGTACAGTAGGTTGTTAGTCAGTACAGTATAGGTTAGAGTTGTTAGTCAGTACAGTATAGGTTGTTAGTCAGTACAGTATAGGTTGTTAGTCAGTACAGTATAGGTTGTTAGTCAGTACAATATAGGTTGTTAGTCAGTACAGTATAGGTTGTTAGTCAGTGCAGTATAGGTTAGAGTTGTTAGTCAGTACAGTATAGGTTAGAGTTGTTAGTCAGTACAATATAGGTTTAGTCAGTACAGTATAGGTTGGAGTTGTTAGTCAGTACAATATAGGTTGTTAGTCAGTACAGTATACGTTGTTAGTCAGTACAGTATAGGTTAGAGTTGTTAGTCAGTACAGTATAGGTTGTTAGTCAGTACAGTATAGGTTGTTAGTCAGTACAATATAGGTTGTTAGTCAGTACAGTATAGGTTAGAGTTGTTAGTCAGTACAGTATAGGTTAGAGTTGTTATTCAGTACAGTATAGGTTGTTAGTCAGTACAGTATAGGTTAGAGTTGTTAGTCAGTACAGTATAGGTTAGAGTTGTTAGTCACTACAGTATAGGTTGTTAGTCAGTACAGTATAGGTTAGAGTTGTTAGTCAGTACAGTATAGGTTGTTAGTCAGTACAGTATAGGTTGTTAGTCAGTACAATATAGGTTGTTAGTCAGTACAGTATAGGTTGTTAGTCAGTGCAGTATAGGTTAGAGTTGTTAGTCAGTACAGTATAGGTTAGAGTTGTTAGTCAGTACAATATAGGTTGTTAGTCAGTACAGTATAGGTTGGAGTTGTTAGTCAGTACAATATAGGTTGTTAGTCAGTACAGTATACGTTGTTAGTCAGTGCAGTATAGGTTAGAGTTGTTAGTCAGTACAGTATAGGTTGTTAGTCAGTACAGTATAGGTTAGAGTTGTTAGTCAGTACAGTATAGGTTGTTAGTCAGTACAGTATAGGTTGTTAGTCAGTACAGTATAGGTTAGAGTTGTTAGTCAGTGCAGTATAGGTTGTTAGTCAGTACAGTATAGGTTGTTAGTCAGTAGAGTATAGGTTAAAGTTGTTAGTCAGTACAGTATAGGTTGTTAGTCAGTACAGTATAGGTTAGAGTTGTTAGTCAGTACAGTATAGGTTGGAGTTGTTAGTCAGTACAGTATAGGTTGTTAGTCAGTACAGTATAGGTTGTTAGTCAGTACAGTATAGGTTGTTAGTCAGTACAGTATAGGCTAGAGTTGCACTGCTATAAAGAATATTCCCACTGACCTCGAAGGACTGACCGGCCATGAAGGGGAAGCCTCCCTGTGTGTGCCTCTCCTCCTTCCCCCAGTGCTCTCCCATCTTGTGGTTCCTCACCACTGCCTGCTTGCCCCCCTCATTGAACCGAGAGTTGAGGTGGAAGGCGATGTCATTACCTCGCAGAAAGTTCACTGTGAACCTAAACAAGTTAGGATCAAAACAGTTTAATTGATCATATTGATAAAAACACAGGTCAAGATATTAGATCGTGAAAAACTACAGTCATCAATCAGGTCAATAGGCCCACTCTTCCAGGATCGTGATGTATTGAAAGCAGCTGACATTCAATATAGTAAAATGACTTATTACATCAGTTGTATTCAAATAGCATACTGGTAATGTGTACTGTACATCCAATGCTTCCACTGGGTATCTCAGGGATCGTATTCATCCCAGTAGACAACAATGACCCTAGTAGACTATGGTAGTTGATGAACTCACTGCTTAGCGTTTGGTTTGACCTGGCCCATGATGGTGAGCATCATCTTGTCGTAGATGCCTCTTTGTAGGTTCAGGTTGTAGGGCACATTCTATACACCAACACAACACACAGACATTTAGGATATGGCGCTATCTTCACACCAACACAATGATTATGCCAATTCCTTTCCTCCATCTACTGACGCTCCTTCCCTCCCTGTCTCTCACCTGTCCAGTTGGTGTCGGATTCCACTGTGTAGCAGGTGGGAAGCCACCTGGGTCCTGATCAGGCCAACTAGATTGTACACCTGGGTCCTGACCAGGGCCGAATGGCCATCCAGACCCTGGGTTAACGCCTGGGTTAAAGCCTGGGACTGGCCACCCTGGGGGACTGGGCTGGCTGGGGCCCTGGGCCTGGGCTTGAATTGAGGCTGGAGGTTGATAAGGCTGGGGTGTAGGCTGGGGCTGTAATTGGGGAGGCTGGGGCTGGGGTCCAGGCCAGCACGGCTGGCAGGGATGGGTTGGGGCTGGATGGGTATGTTGTGGTTGAGTACCAGGCCAGTTTTGGGCTGGAGCTGGGGATGGTTTGGATGGTTGAGGACCAGGCCAGTTCCAGTTTTGGGCTGGAGCTGGGGATGGTTGTGATGGCTGTGGCACAGGCCAGTTTTGGGCCGGACCTGGGGCTTGTTGGGATGGCTGTTGCCCAGGCCAGCAGGGGGTGTTCGGGTTCCCAGGAAAGCAAGGCATGGGCTGAGGTTGAGCTGGGGCTGGTTGGGATGATTGAGGACCAGGCCAGCAGGGGATGCTGGGCTGCTCAGGCCAGCAGGATGGGGGTTGGGGTTGGGTGGGCTGTTGGCTGGGCTGTGTCGGCCAGACTGGACCCCCTGGTTGCTGTTGACTGGGCCAGATGCTGTTGCTTCCCTGGGGGGTAGAACCAGAGGACGGACAGCCACACAGAGCATCAGAGAGCTGGGGGGACAAAATAAGTACACACACATACAGTCAAAGATACACACATTCGTACATGCACACAGGCACCGACACATTTGCACACACTCCCATACTCACAGACACAGACAAATAACACAGAATGAGATACATTACAGAGACAATTTCCACACAATGCTTCAAGAATACTAAGCAAGTTCCTATCATTGAGTTCTCCGTTGCTAGTTGTCAGTGTAGAGATTGAAGGAGGGTAGGTACTTACTTCCATAGTATCTGTAAGTAAAGAGAAAACAGCATCACTACGTTTTTTCATCTTCATCAGAAACGGAAGCATTAGAAGCCCTAACAAAACACAAATCACTATAGCAACTCACCACTGTTGGATCACAGGTTAAGAAGATTTTCACTTTAGGAACTTATTTGCTCCAGTTTCATCGCTGATTACACCAGCTGATACTGAGATGACCACTAGATGGCCCCAGTGAATTATTATAGAACAAATCCCACACTACTCAGTACTCATACACAGAGTATGACGGTAGAAGGCCATGTCATATGGAACATAATGCATAATAAAGCCCTTCGTAAGGAATGTGTATGGAATTGTGAATCTGTTGTCTGTAATCATTCTGCCACAGTCACACAAGTGACTGTCTTCTCTTAGCACAGCAGATTGTACAGATAGCTACTCACTAATAACATCATTACCTGATTACCTGCCCTCAGTCTGTATAGCCTATATGTTGTGCATGGTGTTTATAGACAATACATGATGACTCTGCAATAGGCCTCCAAACCATACATGTTCTAAGTCCACACTATTAAAAGAAACAATTCAGTGTAACACATCTGCCCTCCATATTTCTTTCTTTGTCATTCAGAATGGAATGTTCAAGCCATAATGTCTAAAAGTTCTTAGGCCTAGATTAAGTCTGGACTCATTTTCAATTGCAGAATCCGCGAACACAGAAGCATTGCCTTCAAAAGTGGGTTGATGTCTAGATGGGATACAGCTTTTGTGCAATTTAACGTCAAATCAAATGTTATTGTTCACATATACATATTAGCTGATGTTATTGCGGGTGTAGCGAAGTGCTTGTAAAAAACAAAATACTGCAAAGTTGCTTAGGAGCTAGAAGCAGCGCTGTCATATCTGTCGGCGCCATCTTAAACAACCATTGTCAACGGTTTTTTTTGTGTGCATTTTTTAGCTAACCCTAAACCTAACCATTTTCCTGACCTTCATTTAATTCTAGTAACCTGCTACGTTAATTCTTCCCACCTGCTGCGTAAGTTCTCCTAAAAGCTGCTAAGAAAAGTCAGTTCTAACAAAAGCTGTATCCCTTCTAGACAGAACCTTCAAAAGGTGCATAGCCCAAAAGGGGTTTGACTAGATGGGATGCAGCAAATGGCAGAAGGGACTTTCAAATCAAATCAAATGTAATTTGTCACATGCTTTGTGAACAGGTGTGGACTAACAGTGAAATGCTTACTTACATCTCAACTATGCAGAGAGAAAGACAATATAGACGTAATAGAAAAGTAAAACAGGTCATCATAAAAGCAGGCACAATGAGCAACGATAACTTGCTATAATCAAGGAATACCAGTACCATGTCCATGTGCAGGGGTAATTGAGGCAGAGATGTAGGCTATATAGGGAGAACTATGAATAAAGTGACAGAGAGTAAACAGCAGCAGCAACATACTGTGTGTGATGAGTCAAAAAAAAAGTGAGTGCGAAAAGAGTCAATGCAGATAGTCCAGGTAGGTATATGGTCAACTATTTATCAGTCTTATGGCTTGGGGGTAGAAGCTGTTCAGGGTCCTGTTGGTTCCAGACTTGTGGCATCGGTATCGCTTGTCGTGAGGTAGCATTGCAGCCAGAAGTGAGAACAGTCTATGATTTGGGTGGATGGAGTATTTGACTATTTGTAGGGCCTTCCTCTGACACTGCCTGGTATAGAGGGAAAGGGGGATACCTAGTCAGTTGTACAACTGAATGCATTCAACTGTAATGTGTCTTCCACGTTTAACCCAACACCTCTGAATCAGTGAGGTGCGGGTGCTGACATAATCGACAGCTACGTCATCAGCGTCCGGGGAACAATGGGTTAACTGCCTTGTTCAGGGACAGAACACCACAACAGATTTTTTCCTTGTCAGCTCGGGGATTCAATCCACCAACCATTCGGTTACTGGGCCAACGCATCTACCCGCCAGGTCCTGGATGGTAGGGAGCTCGGCCCCAGGGATGTTCCCTCTATAGGTTCTGTAGCTCCTCGTTGTGGTCCAATGACAAGCAGTTGCCATACCAACCGACTTTTCGTAGCAGGTTAGGAGAATTTACACGCCAGGTTAGGATAATTAACGTTGCAAATTAGGAGAATTAGGTTAAGGTTAGGGAAATAATTAGGGTGAACTAAAATGGTAAAATTCTCCTCAAAGTGACTCAAACATGCTACTTTTGACATCACTTTGACATTAGCTGCAACCCTTCTAGCCATGACCACCGAAAAGTGGTGATCGGATTGAATCTAGCTTTCCCTCAGTAAGTGGCCTACTTTTGAACATCCCAAAGACCTGCAGTATGCAGAACATGTCAAATCTGTCTCATATAAAATGTAGGTGGATCATCGTACAATGAATGATCCTATTCAGCCAAAATGTAGGTTAGTGGAAGAGACACTCTATAAGCCAGGGCTTTTCACACTGCAAAATGTTGGTTTGGCAAATGACCTCTTTTAGACTGCAGCAAAGCTAAGAAACATTTAATACTTTCACACTCTAAAGTGCAGAACACCAACCTTAGCCCAGGACTAAAATGGCCCTGCTGCAGATAAGAGTAAGTACCAGCTTTTGGAGGGGGAAGCAGAAAGCCTATGTCAGAGATCAGCCAAAATTGTATTTGAATATTCCATGTTTCATCAACTATGATACCAGACAGCTGGAGCTAGATAGATCAAAACAAACTTTATTTAAAGTGCATTTAAAAATGCAACACACAGTAAAGTAAAACAGTAAAACAATAAAATAAGGTAAAAGCTCCCTTGTCAAAGATAAGTCAAACTCACCAATGGGACAATACAGATTTTCTGGATCTCAGGGACTAACCTGGAGAAATAAGAGATATATAAA